>NC_056728.1:236441144-236558644 GCF_019279795.1 Protopterus annectens | reverse complement strand
CTGTCTTTCCAGGACAAGAACTTGGGGTCTCCTGTTTCTAAGCAAACTATTTCTAGTTGGATTTCTAAGGCTATTTTCTTTGTTGTTTCCATGGTAAACAACTTCAAGCGCCAGTTAAAACACATTCCATTAGGTCTGGAGCTTTATTGAAATAGTTACTTGTTTTATGTTCAGACTTTTATTAGACTTGGTAAAATTGTTGTTTTCTTTAGGACAAGAACAGAGTTTGCAAGGTCCATTCTTCAAGGTCTTTAAGATCGTGGCTCAGCCTTCCTCCCCCCTTAAACGTCTTTGTGAATCTATTTGTTAAAAACACTGCAGTAGTGATCCTATGAAGGACAGAGTTCTGTAAAAACTTACCAGAACAGTAGATGTTCCAACTGATTACTGTTGCATTATTGCATTCCTCGTTCCTTTTCCCTTCTGTCTAGTTGGGTTCTTATTTCTTCTTACTTCCTTTGATTGTTATATATGTACATTGTTTCCTCTGCTTCTGGTTTAGTTTCATGGTCTGGTGTAAGAAATTGCTGAGGTAATTTGTCCCTGTATGTCCCTTGTGTACCTCTGCTTCCTTAAAAATAAGGCCATATGTCTGGCATATGGCGTGACGGGAAAGTTCCCCGGCTTTGGTATGCTGGCTTGGATGTACAGCAGGATGTCCCATCTGTTTGTAATAGTGCTACGGTGACAAGTCTAACATTTATTGTATGTTAAGCTTTTACACAACTGTAATGTCTAGTAACTCTTTAGTAGCTACCATCATTAAGGGTATCCTGTCATGTTTCCACTTATGGGACAGAATCTCAAGCTGCCAGTTTCCTAAGTAAAATTAGACACACAGGATGAAGTAGGGTACAGAAGTTGTGTTTGCTTTAATGCTGTATCTTTCATCCCTAGTCTATAACTCAACAACCCACCCCCATTCCCCTTCACCAAATTGTCACTTTTTATCTGGAAGGATCTGATATTTGTTTTGGAGCCCTTTGTTCTGGCAAACTCACTCACTCACTCACTCACTCACTCACTCACTCACTCACTCACTCACTCACTCACTCACTCACTCACTGGTCTGGTCTGGTCCAGGCACACAGCAAACTCTGAGCTACGGCTAGATACTGGTGTTTTATGGGCCTTTTGAAGGCACTCTGGTCTTAGACAACTGGCTAGGACAACTAGCTAGGGCTTGGCAGATCCACTGGAGAGCTATATCCCACAAGTCAAATAAATGGATTAGGTATGAGAAGAATCCAGCGTTATGTTAAGTGTATAACCTCTGTTTTTCTAAAGTTATCTATCTTTATTCACATAGAGCAATTAAAACCCTGACTATGACTTGTGCAACCCGAGTTCTGTTTGGGTCATAGGTACCTATTGGAGATGTCATGGGGAAGACCGAAGTAAGTTTAGCTTGATTGCCTCTTTGTAGGGAATTGGGGAGTAGGACGCTCATGCATACATCTCAACCTCTTGGCATAAGAAATATCAACAGCCGAAAATAATGGGATGAATGCCCAAAAATAGGGATAGATTTTTAAATACTGCTTTTATAAACTTGGAAAGTTGCTAGCATAACATGATTTGTTACCATGTATTTTCTGAAAGAGATGAACTCAAACTCAAATGTATGTCATTTAGTAACTTCAGTTCTTAGTGATTTGCCAGAAAGCCACAAATTTTATGAGGCAAAAATCTGGACATTCTGCAAAAATGTGGGCAGATGTTGTGCACTTGTATATGAGCATGCTTTCTATGGTTGAGTCTCCTTTGAAGACTGGTGTCAAGCAAGAGGAAGGGTCATTGATTACATTGTACAGAAGCATGAGCATACATAGTTTGTCTATGAACCATTTAGGCACTCACTTGGGAATAGAGGTTGATACAAAACCTAGTCCCTTATTTGTACATGATAGTTTCCGACTCCGTATTCACCTTACTCTTGTTAGCAAAGGGCCATTAGGTTGTCACCAAGAGAATACATAGTTTCATTATTTTAAGGGGGAGAGAGGCTCAGTCATTAAGATGATTAGGCCCCAGTTGAAGAATAAAAGGATGCAGCTGGTCTTAATCTTCAACCTGCCAAAAGAGAAGGAAGGGGTGGGAATTTTGCCCATCTCAGTTTAGCAGTTTGAGTAAAGGAGGGATTGAGGTGGTGGTGTTTCTGTAGATTTTCTGGTTACTGTTGTCAATTCCACATATTAAAGTTCAGGGAAAATCACCCTCTTCCTACCCTCTGTGTATCTAAGAAGGGCATTGATTCAGGGTCATGGCCATATGGTGCTCATGAAACCGCTTCCAGATTTCTCCCATTATTTTGGCAGCAATCCATCTCCATACCAGGGACTAGCCCAGGGCTTTGGGTGACTTATAGTGAAGCCTTCCAGGTTGGATTCTGGTGGAAATGATTTTCATTTTAGATGAAGTGGAATCCCATTGGAGGTGTGCTTCAGGTTTTATATACTTGAATGCTTGGGCTTAAGTTATTCCATGGATTTGTATACAGTCGTCTTCCCATCTTTCCTTGAAAGGAATGGAACAGAAGTTTGCTTTTGGGTAGTTTGAGCAGTTCCGTTGGAAGTGTTGCATCTTAATACCATATCAAAACCCCCTTCCTTTTGGGAGACTTGGGACTTCTCATTTAACAGGCTTTCATATGCACCACTGGGACTTTTAGTGCAGTTAGTTTATTTCATCCTTCAGTTAACCAGCCTTCTTTCCTTGTAGATCTGCCTCTAATATGGAGCCCAAAGCATTTGGCCTGCAGTTCTGAGAACTTGATGTCCCCCCATATCAATGTTGCAGTATTCCTTATAGTAGGGATCCCCTGTCTAGGGCAGCCCAATGTCTGGCCACTATAAGAAAGCTTTTTAGGTTGTAATGGGTATGCCATACGTCACATGTATGCTCCCTGCACATGGCGTAGGGCATAAAGATGATGTCTGGATGTACCATCCTCAGAACTTCTTTGCTGCCAGTCCCCCATGCCATCTTCAGTTGTCTATCCGAACACTTGTTCATCTGGTGGGTACCAATCTGCTTTCAGATAAATGCCCCACTGGATTTTTTGAATTGTCTTATTTTTATTTTGCCTTGTCTGGTTGTTGTTTTCATGACATCCAGAAATGGGAAAATGCCAGTGCGTGAGACTATAAAGATGGTCGCAAGCAGTGTTTTATTTTGTTTAGGTGCTTCATACATCATGTGAGATTTGTCAGGTTTTCATCTGTAAGATGTTGTATAGTCTGCTCTCTTCCCTAGGTATTTACTTGGAAAACCGACAACTTAAACTGTTGGCTAAAGACACTATGGAAGAATCTTCCAGGCCAGGCATGCAGCTGTCTGCAAAGAAAAAAGACCAATAAAGATCGGTTGGATTCTTCAGTTGTACCACATCCACCATATATCTCTCTTGAGGCTAGTGAAAGACAGGAGGATCTCCCAGTTTCCTTATCCGATTCCTTTGCTGCGACCGCTTCAGAGGCTGGCATAGATTCAATTTCATGAGTGCCCATGGATGCCTTGCATATATCTGCTTTGGATGCACAGGGGGAACCACGGCTGATAATTAGCAAAATTCCTAGGGATATTCCCCGAATATTAGTGAGGGAAGAGGTTCTGACTTCAGTACTTGTCAGGGATCAGAGCCTCTTAAGATGTTTAAGGCTGACTCTCTCAAGCAGAAAACTATACACATTTCACCTGCTTCCAAAGATCCTCAGAGTGAATGACAAAACTTCACTCAAGGCCTGTTTAACACTCTGACTCTAAAGCCTCCACAGGGGGTTTCTGTTCTTGCTTCTGGTTGGATTTGTACCCCTCTTAAGAGGCCTACGGAGCATGATTCCTCTGACAATGATACAGATTCTGTTGAAAAGTCCCCTGACTTATTCATCTCTGATTCCTTCTCCCCTAGATTATGGTTCTGAAGAAGAGTCCATCAGACTTGACTCCATTCGAAGATTTCTTTTGGTAACGCTAGTTCCAGAATGATGAAGTTTCTGCTGTTCCTCCTGTTCTTGCTGTCTTGCTGGATGCTTTTTCCACTGCTTCTCAGCCCCCTGCTCCCAAAAAGCCTGATAGGTTTTATAAAGGTCCTGATAACTGCAAGTTTTTTTATAGGTGTCTGTCAGCTGACCCTTGTGTGGTATCAGTTGTTTCTGATAAACCCTCCAAATTGTTGCCTTCTAAGTTGCTCTGATAAGGATAGCAGAAACACAGAGGCTGGGTAAGAAAGTGGATGCTTCTGCGACCCTAGCCTTTAGAGCTGTGAACTGTCAGATACATATAACCAGATATGTTTTGGCTTATGTCATTTCAGATCTCCCTGTTTCTGAGGGGAAGACCTCTGCTCTTTCCTTGTTGAGACGTCTTCCCAAGTTGCTTGCCATTCCATTAAATGCAGCTGTGGTGCAGCTGATGCTTTATCTAGAGCTACTGCTTTGGGATCTGTTTTGAGGAGGTGTTCTGGCTCAGACTTCAGTCTTTGCCTGATGATATTAAGGCTATAATGATGGCTACACCTCTGGATAATGAGCATTTGTCTAGTGCTATTCCTGCAATAGTTAAGTCCCTGTAGAAAAGCTTAAACCTTAAGGATTCGAAGCATATTTGTTTCAGCTGTTCCCAAATTTCAAAGGAATTACCATGACAAGCCTGTCTTGCCCTCCCTCAAAGGTAAAAAGTATGGTAGGGCTGTCCCTGCTAAGGTTACCCAAGCTCATCCTACTCAGAAGCCTCCTTTCCCTGACAAACCAGGTGCTGTCTGACTATCCTGTTCTCAGTTACATTCCTCTTTCTCTGCGTCTTTCCCTGTCTCTTCCTGTTTCGTTACAGGTCATCCAAGACTCCTGGGTTCTTTCCATAATTCGCCAGGGTTATTACATGGTTTGGAATCCCCCCCCCCCTTGGGCATTCCTCAGCCTCCTCTGGAGTAACTGCCCTTTTTTCCAGAGGTGCTTCAAGTCCTGTTGGCTCAAGGAACAATTCAAGAAGTTCAACTCAGAGGGATAAGGGGTTTTACTCCAGAATGTTCTTGGGCCCCAAGGAAGAATGTATCTGGAGACCCACTTTGGATCTTGCTTAGCTAAATACCTTTTTGAAGGTCCCTTACTTTCGGATGCTGTCCCTTCAAACCTTGTTTCCTCTGCTTCCTCCTCAGGCTTTTCTAGTTTCCCTGGATGTCAAGGATGCTTATGTACATGTTCCTGTTCATCCACCTTTCAGGAAGTTTTTACATTTTTCTGTTGCTTCTTGGCATTTTCAGTTCTCTGCTTTGTCCTTTAGCCTCTATACTGCCCCAAGGGTCTTCATCAAATACGCAAACAAAAGGGAGATCAAGTGTCCACCAGGCACAATGAGGCGATTTATTGTCCAACTCAAAAGACTTGTACACAAGCACAAAAAATAAAGAACGGTAACGTATTAAAGACCGACAGCATTTTTAAGACTTCCTCATATGTAGAACCGTTGTGCCATTACAACCTAAACCTTTATACATTTAAAAAATATGAACAACCAATCAAACTTTCAGTAATTAAACTATTAGTTAAAACTATCAAAATTTAAATATCTATCCGACACTCGTGCTAAAAACCTCCTATCCATAACATTTAAAACAATATAAAAAGTGCACTAGAACACATAATGAAATAAAACATATTTAATGAAATAAAAAATAACTAAGATTGGAGTATGATGAGAATCAGAACTAAAAATACTTTCTTTCGGCTTTTTCCCGGTTAGGGGTCGCCACAGCGGAACTCCGGTCCGCTAATGATTGGCAGTAGAGTTTTATATGCTGGCTTGCCGGGCCTAACGCACAACCTTCAACGAAGGAACGCCCGTTCACGCATGTCGCCACACAGAAGACGCTCTGAGGATCGAACGGGGCAATGTCTGTGAGGCGACAACGCTACCGCAGCACCACCACCTAACCATTCTTATTATATCTTGAATGTTTTAAGCATACTGTTACCACCATCTAGTGGATGTATTTCTACATTGCACCCTCAACATGCAGTCATCTGTACCAGTTATAATAAGTACAAATACTTTTAAAATATAAAGTTATAAAAATGTATGTAAAAATATAAGTGTGCAGCCTTTTATAGCTTCACAGCTCTGTTTTAAGACTGTGGCAAGGAAGACCGTATCATTAATAACAGGTGGGTTGTTGGCCTCTAGAACTATCTTTCAGTATAATTATCTGTATTAAATTTTTGTCTCCCACAACCCCCCCCCCCCCCGATGTCTGCTAGTATAACCTTTAAAACAAAGAACAAAAATTTAGATGAAGAGCAACTGAGAGTGCTTAAATAACGCATTATTTTGGTTCTTGTTGTTTATATCATACATATGTTCATAAATCCTTCACCTAAGCTTTCTCTGACTTCCCTATATAAAATTCCTGTGATTAAAGGCCTTTCCAAAGTACATAAAGGGGTTTTTCCCCCTCCTTTACGACCAATAGTATCTGGTGAAAAATGGGCAACTGAGAACATTTCTCGTTACATTGAATCTAAACTGGGACCCTTAGCCAGAAATATACCCACCATTTTAAAGGATACCCATGAATTATTAAAAGATTTACAGACTTTAGTTATAGACAATGCTATACCTCCATCAACTATTTTGGTATCATTGGATGTCAAAAATCTTTTTACAACTATTCCTAATGAGTATGGGATCGAGACTATTAGGGAATTTATACATGCAGATGGAACACTTGATAATGACTCTCAAATGTTGATTTGTACACTACTAGAGATAGTTTTGAATAATAACATCATCTTATTTCAAGATACTATATATGCACAGACTTGGGGAGTAGCCATGGGCACCCCCTGTGCGAACTCCTATGCTAATCTAGTGATGTATCCGTGGGAATGCAGGTTCTTGTTAGTGCATTTTTCAAGCACATTTTATTATACAGACGCTTTGTAGATGATATACTAATACTTTGGAAAGGAGATGATGTATTATTGAGACACTTGGTTCCTTATCTAGAATCTACAACTGACTTCTTGAGGTTTACCATGGAGAAATCTGTTAAGATAGATTTTTTAGATGTTACTGTTTTTAAAAAACTGGATGGTGCAATTTCTACTACTCTATTTAGGAAACCTTGCTGGAGAAATGCAATACTACATTATAATAGCATGCATCCACGTCATATATTCCCGAACATTAAGAGCCAGTTTTTGAGAATTTCCCGTTTATGTAGTAATGATAAGGATAGAGATATACAATTAAATTTAATAGATGGTTTTTTTGTCAACAGGGGATACTCTAGTTCTCTGATTAAAGATGTAAAATGTTCAACTTTTCGTTCCAAACCTCAGACCAATGAAAGGCAAAGAGCAAAAAACCTATGCAGAACTTATCGGCATGATACCAAGGCAGTTTTTACAACCAGATATACTAATGACATTAAATAAATCAATAATATCATTAGAAGAAATTGGAAGATATTGTTACTAGATACACAAGTAGCAGAGGTTGTTGGTAATAGACCTACTTGTAGATATAGAAACAGTAAAAGTCTAAAGAGACTACTATGTATTGAAAAATTAAATAGACCTGTGTTCGATCTTAGACCGTCTTTGAGACATGGAGCATATCCATGTAAACTTTATTTCTAAAAACCAACAATTCACTGTACCATATTTGGAATATACATTCACACCTAATTTTTATGCAACGTGTAATTCTAAGAATCTAGTATATTTGGCTACCTGCGTTGCATGCGAGACGTATTATGTAGGGTTAACATCTAGGAGGTTAAAAGATCGCATTTATAACCATGACATGAGGAAAATGATTTTAACAAATGCTTTGGCTAAGCATAAGTATGCGTTTCATGATCATGACTTTAAATTTAGGGTATTACAGATAGTAAATGAAAGTAAACGTGAAGGCGATAACATGGGCTATTTAGAGCTGGTTGAATTAAATTGGATTCTAAGACTGAGAGCACATATTGAACCAGGGCTTAATCGGGCAGTAAATATAAAGCCAGTATTGGCTAGGCGCAGATGAATTATGGGTATTGGCCTCCATTGATAGTATATTATTATATTTGAGATGTTTTTAATATATGTAGTTAGCTTGTACGAGTGCTTCTTTGATGTGCTGGATATTTAGCTTGGATATGTATTTTTAATTCTTCATGTTGTATGTTTCATGCTTGGAACCGTCAAGGAGCTATATTTTTAGTTTTAAAGTAATAATTTTATATATATGTTTTTTGCAATATGTTAATATGGAATTTTCAGCGACATATGAATTGAATGATTTAAACTCGGTTATATATATATATATATACATTACACATCTTGCATTTTTGCAGTGAATAAGTATTGAATTTAGGTTATTCAGTAATGACAAGTATTATTTCTATTTTTATTTTCATTTTTATATTATATTATTCTATTCTGCTATACTTCATTATGCGTTCTAGAAGTTTAATGAATCATGTAGCTTTAAAATGAAATAGTGGAATAGTTGATGGGTTATTTTGACTAATTGATTAATTGTTTGGTTGATTTATTATATAGAATATCTTGTATATAAATATTTGATAGAATGAATTGATTTACAAACCTGAAGAAGCGTACCTTGGCAGTACGTGAAAGCGCTTGTTCCGACAATAAATACATTTTTATTTTTTACTATCGTGGTGACTTCTACTTCAGTTGTTTTATTTGCTGCTACGCGGATTTTTTTTTTCTGGTAGAAGTCTTTGGATGGTAGTATCCTGTTCGTACCTACATAAAATGCTGTACATTTATCACAATTGACCATATATACAAGACCACTGGTATCACAGGTGCTGTACATTCTACCCTTAATAATACCATTGGTAGGCCATACAATAACAGCTTGTTACTTTATATAAGGGCATTGTGGACATACTTAAGTACCTACCTTGTTAGCTTTTACTCCACCTGTACTATTGAATTCCAACAGGTCCTTTAATATTAAAACCCTTTCTAAAAAATACACTTAAGGGGATTTCTGGCAACCCTTTTAAGGTCTGACAGGCTAGCAAACTTTGTCCATTCTCTCTGCATACTTTGCCTAATAATCATAGCATCTCCACTGAATTCTGTAACAAATGCATGCTCAAAATTGTTTGATTTCATAACTTGTCCATCGGGGGACTTGTATTAGGATTAACGTTAAAATCAGAGGTAGGGATATCCACCCCTAAAATAGGTGCAAACCTATCCCTTCTTCCCCTGAACACCTCACTTTGAACTTCATTAATCAATTCAGTGGGATAGCCTGTCTCCACAAATATCTCTCTTAAAACTTCACACCTGCACAAAATCGCCATCAAGAGGTCATCCTACTTATTCTTAAGAACTGCCCCTTCACAATACGTTTCTTTTGATGGAAGGGGTGAGCACTCGAAAAATTGAGAAGAGTTAGAGTAGGTCTTTTTCCTATAGACCTTAGGCTTAAAATTACTTGTGTCCTCATAAATACTAATATCCAAATAGTCAACTTTATCATGATCCAAGTTATGTGAAATGTAAAAAGTTGCTTGTACTAGAAATATAATTAAAAAATTAAAAAAACTTTTCCTCTGTGTCCACCCAAAAAATACAAATGTCATCCATAAAACGCTTGTACAAAATCCAGCATTCTTTGTATGGAGAATTCAAAACATACTTTTTCTCCCAAACAGACAAGATTAAATTTGCATAGATGGGGGTGCAACTTGCCCCCATGGCAACCCCACTGATCTTTTGGAAAAATTCCCCCTCAAAATATAAAAAGTTGTTACATAAAACAAGATCTGTCCGTTCTAAACACAGAATTCACTGTGGGATAAATAACCTGGTATACTCAAAACCTCCTCAAACCATTCCACTAAGGAATACAACCATATCTACAGTGTTAATGGTAATAAACAACTTCTCATGATATATATATATATATATATATATATATATATATATATATATATATATATATATATATATATATATATATATATATATATATCCCAGTCCTTTAAGACATTCTTATTTAACCATACTAGTTTCTTAAGTTTGACATCTAGATATTTGGCTAAAGGGGCTATAACTGACTCTGTTGTGGTGGTGGGGGGGTCCAAAGGATTCTTATGTACTTTAGGAATTCCAAATATAGAAGAAACCCTAGGTTTATCGTTGTGCAGAAATGTAAGTTTCCGTGTCTATCAAACCATCCATTAATAAGTAATTCAGGACCAAATAAATCTGCTTATATGCTATATTGATCGATACTCCTACATATTTACTAACTTCATCCAAAATTTCCATCATTTTGGCCTCCTATATTGTGGTATCCATAAGCACGGTACCTTTGTCAGGTTTCATTACTCTAATATAGCTTTTCCTCCTCAAAACATCTAATAATGCCTTTTCTTCTTTAGACAGGTTAGGGGTGTACCTTATGAGATAGTATACCATCCCTTGACTCCCTCTTAATCATACTTTCAAAATTCTTAAGTTGAGGGTGTAAGGGGGGTTAAATGCACTGGATTTCCTTAATCCCTTGACTTCCTTTTTTGCCCCATTATTGCCATCAAAATATAATTCCAAATTCTTTTTCCGCAAAAATAATCTGACATCTATAATAAGCTTACTAATGGCACACTTCTCCTAGGTATAAAATTGAATCCCTTCGAAAATAGACTGTTTACCATATACCTCGTCCTGTGATTGCTTTCTGCAGGCTAAGAGGGATGCAGGTCTTTCTCTACCTGGATGACCTGCTCATTCAGGCCTCCTCTCCAGCGATTTTACTTCAGCATCTACACTTTGCTGTTTCTGTCCTGCAGAGCCTGTGGTTTACTGCAAGTTTCCCAAAATCATTCCTGACTCCTTCGCAGGATCATTGTTTTCTGGGGTGCAGGTTGCAGACTTCTAATGCTTGCATCCCTGCCTCCTCAGGAGGTTTTAACTCTGATTGCTTTCTTTTAATCCCTTCTTCTCTGGCTTCAGTTACAGCCAGGGAATTTCTGAGGGCTCTGGGAAACATGGCTTTCATCACATGAAAGCTCCAGTGGTTTTTCTAAGTCAATCTGGCTTCAACATTCTCATCCTTTAGTTTTTCTAGTCCCTCTTCCATGCCTCAGGCTGGAATGTCAGTGGTGGATTCATCAGTTGTCCCTAAACTCAGGGCTTCCTTTTCAAATCCCAGTCCTCTCTCAGAAACTCCTCAGAAATGCCTCGGACATGGAATTGGGGGGGGTCCTCCTTCAGTCCTCTGACAGTGCAGAGCCTTTGGTCTCTTCGACAAAAAAGAGAGATCATATTTGTCTGAGATGAGAGCTCTTCTGCAGCTTCAGGCTTTTCATTCTCTTCTGGGGGGCCCTCAAGATTTTCAGACAGTGCCATAGCGATGTGGTATATCAACAAGCAAGTGAGAACAAAGTCTTGTATTCTGTGCAGATTAACTCTTCAGGTTTGGGATCTAGTATCAGGTTGACCCTTCAGGCAGTTTACATTCCCACTGATCACATCATAGTGGCAGATTCTCTGAGCTGAGCCATAACACAATACCATGAGTGGATCCTTCACAGGGATGTGTTTCTGGAAATTGTCCACCAGTGGGGTACTCCAAGTAGATCTGTTTGCCTCCCCTCTAAACAGACACATTTTTTTTTTTTTATGCCCGAGTCCCATGTCCTCTGTCCTGGAAGGTGGATGCCCTCTCTCTTTCGTGAAAGGGGATGATTCTTTATGCTTTCCCTCCTCTTCCTCTCATTCCAATGGTCCTATTCAAGATAAAGCAGGATGCTCCCAAAATCTTGCTGAGGATTCCATTTTGGCCCAAACAGCATTGGTTTCCTCTTCTGCATTTAGCTGAGGGCAATCATCACAAGTTACCCCACAGGGAGGACCTACTCGCACAAGACAAGCTGTCTCTTATCCATGCCCACCTGTCCACTTTTCAGCTGACATTGAGTGATAGGGTTTTGATCCCCTGCAGACACCTTTTTTCTGAGGATGTGTGTCAGGTCCTGCAGGAGGACAGGAAACCCACTACAAGAAAATCTTGGTAAAATGGAAAATATTTTGTTTGGTGTCTCTCTCAACCTGGATCCACTTACTGTGGATGTTCTTTTGGTTCTTCCTCATTTGCGCAAATTGCTCAATGCTGGGTTAGCACATTTCTCTGTTAAGGCCCACTGGTCTGCTATTTCTGCCTTTGAACTCCCCCTTTTGCCTCTACATTTGAGGCCAAGCAGTTTCTTAAAGGTGTCCTTCACATTAGGCCTCCCAGGAAGCTTGTCCCTCCTTCCTGGGACCTTAATTTTGCTTTCGAAAATTTGACTCTGGCTTCTTTTGAGCCTGCTGCTTCAGCTTTCTTGCAACATTGTTCTTGGAAAGCTGTTCTTTTGGCCCTTACCTCTGCTAGACTGGTATCTGAGCTGCAAGGCCTTTGGGCTGGTTCTCGTTATTTATTTATTTATTTATTTATTTATTTTTTCCATAAGAACAAGGTGTCTCTTCATACCAGTCCTTATTTTGTGCCCAAGGTGGTTACTGAGTTGTCTCTTAATTAGCCTATTCATTTGCCATTTTTTTCCCTTTTCCATATTCAGTAGGTGAGAAGGTTCTGCACACCTTGGATTTACGTAGACAACTCATTATTTGGAAAAGACTGTAATTGCTTCTCGGCCTTTTGGCTAAGATCATGTGTAGTGTAGTGCAAAGCTTTTTGTAAATCTGAGCAGCTTTTTGTTTTTTTCATCCTAGATCTTGTTTGGCTGTTTCCAAGCAAACCATTTCTTCTTGGATATCTAAAGCAATTTCTTTTTGCTATTCCTTTCATGGAAAGAGCCTTTCTTCCATTAAGGCCCATTCTACTAGAGCTGTGGATTCCTCTTGCTTTTTTCAAGGGTTTGGATACTAATTCTGTTCTTAAAGCAGCTACCTGGACTTCTGTGCATACCTTGTACCAAGCACTACAAGTTGGATGTTGCTTCTAGGTCTAGAGCTGGTTTTGCTAAGGCTATTCTCCATGGTTTTCTTGGGGGCTGTGCTGGTCCTTCCTCCTTCCACCTTCCTTCCTGAGCTCTTGTACTCTCCCTATTGTAAAGAATACTGCAACAGTGGTATGGAAGGGCATAGTGCAGTTGTGTAAAATCTTACCATAACAGTAAATGTCCTTCTCTTCACTATTGCAGTATTCGTGCTCTCTCTCTTTCCCTTGGTCCTTTTTCCTTCTGGATGTACCCGTTACCTGATAGTGTCCTTAGGCTGCTGTTCTTACTGGGGCTCTTCACTTCTGAGGATGGTACACCCAGATGTCACCTCTATGCCCTACATCGTGCGTGGGGCGCATATGTGTGACATGCAGTATACCTGTTAACACCTAAATGGCTTTGGCATACTGGCCGGACATCTGGCTGCCCTCGACAAGTTATCCCTATTCTAAAGGATACTGCAACAGTGAAGAGAAGGACAGCTACTGTTATGGTAAGATTTTACACGGTTGTACTTTCCTGCTTCTGTAGTCTAGCTCTCCCACTTCAGTCCTGCTTAGGTTTTGCTTCATCCCATAATAATTCTTTCCTCTCCCTGTTTCTTTACAGGGGCGAAAAGTAGTGGAAAATTTTCAGTCCTAAAGATGCACCACCTGTCTAAATATTCTTGAAGTGATAGCATTGACTTGGTCTTGGATATGTGATTCTTCCAGGTCCCAGAAAGGTAGGGGCTTGCTTCTTACTTTATTAACTGTGTTCTCTTCTGTCATTGAGTGGCCTCTTGTGCTGGCAGAGTTTACTGCATTGCACAAGTACCTGCCTACTTTAGAATGTCTTCCTACAGACAGGAATAGTGACCATTTGATCAGATGTCTTTTCTGATTGCCTCAACAGTTGGGTATTTCTGATGCAAACTGATCAGAGGCCAGCAATTTAGATTTCTGCACCTAAGCTCTAGCTCATCCTCTCTTCCCTCTCCTACAATACATCACTACCCTTTCTGTCCCCAGATATTTGCTACATGAAATGGCAGACCTTTTTCTCCAGGGCTCAACCCTTTTTCATAACTTTTTGATAGCTTTGTCAGGTTTTTGCCTCTCCTGTTCTACTCTGTTGTTGCTTTTTACACAAGTTATTTATAGGTGGTATTAAGTTTCAGCTGTAATTCTTCATTGTAGGAGTAGTTGCATGTGTGGGTTGGGTTTTGCCTTTTGAGGCATTTTGTTCCCAGAGTAATGTTAGACCCATTAGGTCTTGCTTCTGGAAAGATTTCTGTCCTTTTTTGTGGTGTTTGTATGGACCATGACAGATCAGGTTTTAGAAAGTGTGACCTTTGACCATAAGGTTTTGCTGCGGGATCCAGATGACACGTGTGTCTATTTGGACTCTGTCCACCTTAAGGAAGTTTGCTGCTCTTTCAGACCTTGGTATTTATCTGTACCTTTTGTTTTTGGTCTCCTTCCAGGAAGGTTTCTGATAAGGTGATGGACAAACTTCAGGAAATGGACAAAGGGATTCCTTCAAGGATGGCTCAAAATATATTTGGAAGAGCTTTCTGGACCCTACTTATCAGAAGTTGGATTTGAACCTACACCTCCAGAGGAGACTGATATGAATGCAGCACCTTAGACCACTTGTCCATCCTGACCACTACCATGCAAGGATAGACTCTGAATACCCCTCTGATCCAACTCCTTCCTCTTTGGCTCCAAAGTCTAATCTCATCTGGATTTGATATCAGTCTGCCCTTGATCTGCCAGATTCTGTACTTTCACTAGCACCATCTCCTCCCAAGGTCTAATGGCCTTCTGTTCCTCCATACAGACCAAAGCACCAATCCTGCAGACCACTCCCAGTGGTGGCTGCTTTTAGGTAAGTACTGTCTTGGAATTTCTCTGAAGCTGATTTAGATAAGATAAGGACCTTTTTTGTGACCCAAGATCCAGTTGGAGGCTTTTACCCACTCTCGTAGCCTTCACTCCCATTGATATTCAGCACGCACACTGCCTTACTGTGGTGTATGGATAGTAGTGTCCTGCTACCTTTCCTCTTTCAGTGTGTCGGAGCTTCTCTCATTGACTGGGTGTGAAGGACTGGTCATCTGGCAGGACCAGGACTGCCCTTCAAACCCCACAGACATGACCCTTCAATTTTCTAGTGCCACAGTAAGAGAAGAAGCTCTTGGAAGACTGCTTCTGTCTGATTTACTTTAGCTAATGAGCTCAGATGTAGAACCCTTTTTGGGTTTTATTTCCTCCCTTTGCCTTTTTTCTATCTGTGCTTGAATTATGTATTCTGCTTACTTTTTTTTTTTCCCCCTATGTCTTACAAGATCAGTATTGTACTGTTTATTTTTAAGCTCTGTGTATTTGTGTTTTTTTTAACCCTTTTAAATGAGTATTATGGTCACTGGTGAATGTTTATCGAACGTCTGCAATAAGGTCAGTTTAATGTAGATGTTCTTCGTGTTTCACTGTTGCAGTCATCACATTTGGGTTATCTGATTGCAGTATCCCTCAGTCGGCCTGATTATCAAAGTCTTGGGTCCTGCGTCGGTTGCTGTCTCATCTTCCATGACATCAGGTAATCGGGGGTATAAAGCATGCAGCCGATGCCATTACATCAGTCTTTCTTGACGTGCGTTGCCCGAAGCAGAATCAGTTTGCAAGTGAAGATCGTCTGAGTCCTGAAATTTTCGTTTTCGAGTTTCAGATCTGAAGTCTTCAACTAAGCTAAGTACCCCGTTGGGGAACCTTTTTCTTGCACTAAACCAATGTCAGTAAAAGTTAACAATTGTATTTCTTGTGTAAAGCAAATACCTCAAAGATTTCCATTCGTACTGCGTTCCTTGCTTAGGCCCTGACCATGACGTACCTCGCTGTCGGTTTTGTGCCTGTCCGTTCATTAACGCAAAGATAAAGACAGAGACAGACTGCGTAGGTCCAGAGCTGCCGACGATACTTCTCCTAAGCTAGTCGCCAGTTCGCTGGTACTGAGTGAGGCACTTTCGCAGCCCCTGATGCCCGCTACTTCATTTTTGCAGACCTCTACTGAGACCCATTCGGAGTCCGGTATGCCGCGAGATGCTTCTTTGACTGTGGAACCTGCGGATGTCTCTACCTTGGATGGGTCCGGAGCCACTGTGCAGGCACCGGCTTCTGAGGGTGTCTGCAGGCCTGCTGACTTGCTTATTAAACTGACGCCATCTTTTTCTTCAAGGCCTAAAACTCTATCCATGTCTAGAAAACAAGATGCCCAGACCGCATGGTCAGGACCCTATGCCTAAAAAACAAATTATGAATGGCTGAAGACCTTATTATTCTAATTGGGGGAAGCCACCCTTCCCCTTCTAAAAGACCCTAGGACTGATTTTCCTTCTGATTCTTCTGATCAGGATTCTGAAATTTCTGTTTTCTCTGATGACCAGGATTTGCCCTTATCTACCTATGAGGATTCTGACGCAGAGGATTCCATTCCCTCTGCTTCCCCTCCAGAGGATTTTTCTTTTGGTGAAACCTTGCATACTCTTAGGAAGCATTTTCACTGGGAAAGCCAGGATTACTCTGACTCCAAAAAGAGGCTTAGGGAATTCTTACTCTTGCTTCAACACAGGTCTTTAGCTATCCCTCCTGTACTGGACATTGTAGATGAAGCCTTCTCGGAATCTACCCTGGACCCTGACTCTCTACCTCCTGCTCCCAGATAACCTCAGGGTACCTGACTCTCACAAGTTCTCTTTAAAAATCTTACTGCAGATCCTGAGACCATTTCACAGGGACCCAAGGGCATTAAGGCTACTACTGCCAAAAATCCTACCCCCTCTGATAGAGATTCCAGGGTGCTGGATATTAGGGTAAGAAGGCATACACTTCTGCAACCTTGGCCATTAGGGGCCTCAAGCTGCCAGTTTCATATATTAAAGTATCAGCAGCATATCCTTGGATTGCTTAAACAGAAAATGATGATGATTCCTGACTCTGCTGAAAATAAAGATTTGCAGGATTTTGTGCATTCTTCTGAACAAGTTGGAAAACATACTTTGCAATGTGGTTTTGATTCATTAGAGGCATCTTGCAGGGCTGCTGTTACTGGGTCTGTACTTAGAAGGCATGCTTGGCTTAAGGAGCTATCTTTGCCAGATCATGTTAAAGCTAAATTACTGGATACTCCCTTAAGCCAATACCGCCTGTTTTGGCAATAAAGCAGAAGTAGTACTTAAAAAGATGGAGGAAAAAGCTAAATCTATGCAAACTCTAAGATTTCATACAAGTACAACCTCCCAGATTTAGTAGGCATTGGCCCTCTAAGAATTGGTCCTTTCCTGCCTATTCCAGGACTCAGTCCAAACCCAGAACCAGCAGAACACTCAGGCTTCAGTCTCAAGGTACTCACAGGCCTACGCAGTGGGGGGGGGCTCCCACTTCCAAAGCAGGGAGTAGTAAGACTCCCCCCTATGGTAAATTGCCTCATTGACTTGCTTTAAACCTTCCAAGCCCTGCTCAACTGAATGTTCCTTTATGGAGAAAGATTGCCTTGCACGCAAAAAAAAAAAAAAAAATTGGGAACTCATTACCCAGGCCAAATGGGTTTTAAGTATAGTTTCCCAAGGATACAGATTCCTCTTCCACTCCTTACCAACCCCAAACAGTTGGCCAGACTTACCCCCAAATCAGTGGCCAGAGGCTGAAAAGCAAGTTCTCTCTCTTTTAAACATCAGGGCTATTCAACCTGTCCCAGAAGAAAAATGGTGGCAATGTTTCTTTTCCTGGTACCCAAAAAGGACAATTCCTGGCGTCCTATCATGGACCTGTCTATCCTAAACACTTTTTTTGGTAATCCCAAAATTCAGGATGCTAACTCATCAGCTACTTCCCATGCTAGGCAAAGATGCCTGGTTGGTAACACTGGATTTAAAGGAAGCCTACCTCCACATCCCAATAAGAGAATCTTGCAGAAGATACCTACGATTCAGAGTAGGCTATATGCACTATCAGTTCTCTGCACTGTCCTTTGGCTTATCTACTGCGCCCAGGGTATTCACAAAGTGCCTAGCGCCAATCATTGCATTTTGCAGGCAAAGCAATATTCAAATGTACCCATACCTGGACGATTGTCTAATTCAGACAGAAAGCCAGGACATACTATTAAATCATCTGGCATTTGTAAAGAAATTGCTGATGTCTCTGGGGTACACCATAAACGAAAATAAATCGCATCTTGTACCCTGCCAGCAAATTGTATTCCTGGGAGCAAGCTTGAATACAACTTCCCAGATGGCCTACCTCATGCCAGAGAATCAAATTCAATTGACAATCTACTTCAAACTATTGGCCACAAAGAGACTGCTATCTGCAAGGAAAATACTGCAAGCCCTAGGGTTCATGGCCTCTTGCATTCTACTAATATGAGGAAACTACAATGGTATCTAAAAAGCCTATGGTGTCAACATTCTCAGGATCTAGGATCAATGATGCCTATCGTAACTTGTCTACATATAGAGTTCCTTTGGTGGGCAGAGGCCTGCCACCAAAACAAGGGACTGCCATTCACTCTACCCCCTGTCGCCCAAACCCTAACAGATGCATCAGACTATGCATGGGGAGCTCACTTGGCAGGGCAGTGCATTCAAGGCAAATGGAGTCCAAATCAAATGCACTTGCATATCAATCAAAAAGAAATGTTAGCTGTACAGAATGCTCTGACAGCCTTCAAGGACCACATTCTTCCAGGACAATTATTGGTAAAGACGGACAATACCACTGTTAGGTGGTACATAAGCAGGGGGGAACCCACTCATACCCTCTCTGCAGACTAGCCATGGCTCTGTGGGACACAGCCTTGAGCTACCAAGTGCACCTTCAGGCTCAGTTCCTGCCAGGAAACCTAAATACACTGGCAGACAACCTAAGCAGAAATCTCATGGACCCACACGATTGGAAACTGGAACCAAAGATATTCAACATGTTGAGAAACAAATGGGGGAACCCAGAGATAGACCTGTTTGCCTCCCCCCAGAACTACCAGTTGGACAAGTTCTGCACAAGGACTCCCCACAAACAAGCTTGCAAGGTGGATGCCCTGTCCTTCACCTGGAAAAGCCTATCAGTTTATGCCTTCCCCCTCTGCCTCTCCTCTCCAAGGTACTACTACAGATCAAACAAGACAAACCAAGGACACTACTGATTGCATCAGACTGGCCACGTCAACAGGGGTACCCCCTCTTGCGCAGTGTGTCACTGCTGGCAAGTGCCTCAGACCCCTGCCCTGCTGTCCCAGCAGGAGGACCAGATCCTTCACCCACAACTTCAAACCCTGAACTTGGAAGCCTGGCTAATTGCCTGATCTCTCCTTTATCATCGCTCAGTAAGCAAGTGATGGATGTCATCCTGGAGGCAAGTAAGCTTAGTACTAGAAAATCCTATGCTGAAAAATGGAAGATTATTTTCCTGGAGCCAAAATCAGGATGGGCACAACAGCACCCAATTTACCCCATATTCTTCAATACTTAACTGAAATGCTTCACAAGGGCCTTTCCTTTTCCTCCATCAAAATTCATGCCTCAGTCATTTCAGCTCATTACAATGCAGAACCACCCCTCTTCCCTCATCCACTGCTGAAACAATCCCTCAGAGGGGCCAAAAAAAGACCACCCTGGAGAGCCCCTACTCCAGCCTGGGACCTTGACTTTGTATTGGAAAAGCTTACTCTACCTCCCTTTGAGCCAGCTGCAAATACAGAGTTGAAATTCCTTTCTTGGAAAACCGCCTTTCTTCTAGCCATCACTTCAGCAAGAAGGGTGTCTGAATTGCAGGCCCTCATGGCAGTGGAACCTTTCATCATCTTTCATGCTGACAGGGTGTGTCTCGGGACCAATCCCTCCTTCATGCCCAAGGTGGTATCCAGTGTGGCCCTTAATCAGTCCATTCATTTGCCAACCTTTTTTTCTAATCCACAGAACAAAGGGGAACGAATACTGCACTCTTTGGACGTGCACAGACAACTTAGATTTTACTTGGACAGGACTAAGCCTCTCAGGAAATCTGAACAGCTGCTGGTTGCAGCTGCTGCAGGGGCAGATGGTAAGGCCATTTCAAAACAAATCATTTCTAAGTGGATAGGCCATTGCATTCATTTCTGCTATAAGCATCATGGAAAACCTACCCCACAGGGGATAAGATCACATTCAACCAGGGCTGCATCTACCTCTACAACCTTTCTCAGAGATGTCTTTACCAGGGACATCCTAGAAGCTGCTACCTGGAGTTCTGTACATACCTTCACCAAGCATTACCACTTGCCATTTTTTCTAAATCCAGAGCTGGATTTGCCACTGCAGTCTTGCAGGTCCTTATAGCTGGTCCTAATGCTAATTACCTCCTCCCATCCTTAGCTTTGGGAATCTACCCAAATGTGATGACTGCGACAGTTAAACATGAAGAACATAGTACAGTTGTGTGCACTTGCCATAATGTAGATGTTAGAGTATATTCACTGTTGCAGTCCATGTTACCCTCCCTCCAGCCCTCTGACTTCTATTGACTTATACCTCTATTCTTGTTTACTATGCTTGAAGCTTTTTGGTGTATCCGCTTTTTTGTTGGAGGCGTATCCTTGTATAGAATTGCTTCCCATTATGGGGGCACCTGACATCTGGGGCAAGAAAAACTGATGTAATGGTGTCTGCTGCATGCTTTTTACCCCTGACTACCTGACGTCATGGAAGATGAGACAGCAACCGATGCAGGACCCAAGACTTTGATCAGGCTGACTAAGGGCTACTGCAAGCAGATAACCCAAATGTGATGACTGTAACAGTGAATACGCATCTGAATTTATGGTAAGTGTACACAACTGTACTTTTTCTGTTTCATGCTGCCAGAACCATGAGTAAATCTCAGCTGTTTTTTTGTTGATTTAAAAGCGTTTGAATATTTTGTAGTCCCCCCCCCTCTTTTGGTGCTGTGATGATTTGTGACAGAGTAGATTTGCAGCATTTACATTTTTTCCATTTAAATTGCTATTTTGGTGCCATTTTGTTTGTGAAACATTTCTAACAGGATTTTTAGTTTATTATTCCTTATCTTATGCTGTTTTCTTCTGTTTCTGTTCATATGGGGCTGAAACTAGCCTTTAATTTTTAAAACTGGGGGACTTTGTGGCATGTGTTTTGTGCTGGGTTTCTGAAATTGCTGTCCTTTCATCTCCCTACAGTATTCAGTATAGTATCCATGCAGAACTAGACTTTAGAGGGTGAATAGTGGGATTTGTCCATTTTTTGTTGTGGGCTAACTGCGCAACCGGTATTTGGTATTGTTCTGGATAGTTTTGTCCCCCTGACTTAATGGGGTCTAAAGTTCCTTACCACCACCACCACCATACCCTTTGTGCACCTTAAACATAAAAATAAATTAAAAAATGTCTCTGCCTATGATTGGTGACTACAGCAGCCTCAGCCTTGGACAAGCTTTCTGACCACTCGTCTTCTGTTGCCTGAGTCCCCTTTTTAATGTCAGCACAACTGTGTGTGACATGAGTCAGACGCATCCTGTTGGGGTTGTACCATTGCCTGTGTCAAGATTGGAGAACAAACCCTTTAGGGGCAGGGGAAAGTGTGGGGTGCAGAATGCAGAATCCATTGTCAGTGTTATGTCTCCCTTATTGATTCTCCCACTTGTGTAGTGAGTGTAAAGAGGAGGGAAGATCAGCCATGTGGTAGGACAGCAGTCTGATGTTCATCGTGCATACAGCTGCAGTCATAACAGATGGGTTCTCCTGCCGTCAGGCGGGTCCTCGGTCGGCCGAATTCCAAAATCTAGTTCCGGCGTCGGTTGTCGTCGCTTCTTCCCTGACGTCAGTGTGACAGGGGTATAAAAGAACCAGCCGACGCCATTTTCTTCAGTCTTTCTTGCTGCGCGGTGCCCGAAGCAGAAGCAGTTCGCAAGTGCTGGTCGGCCAGCTCCTGAGATTACGAATAATTTGGAACTGAAGTCATCTTAAAAGCTAAGTACCCCATTGGGGAAACTTTTTCTTGCCTCAGACCGATGTCAGACAATGTTAATAATTGTATTTCTTGTGGGAAGCAAATACCGCATAAGGATTTCCATTCCCTCTGTATACCTTGTTTAGGCCCAGACCACGACGTCTCGGTCTGTCGCTTTTGTGCTACATTCAACAAACGCACTATTAAGCGTCGGGCGGAGTTCGCCCAGCATTATTTTGGGAAAGCATTTAACTATACTATGTTGTCGGATACTCCGACCCCGGTTTTGTCTAAAAAAACACAAAGACAAAGACCGACTTTTGAGGTCCTCGGCCTCTACCGACACCACGCCTAAGCAGACTACACGTGGTCCGGTTCTCAGCGAGGCGCCTACGCAGCCCCTGATTACTGACGACACATCTTTGGCGGTGTCTCCTGTACCCGAGGTCGCAGGCTCCTCGGCCCACACCCTGACTACAGATACCGAAGCCACGCTTGGCGTTGAAACACAGAATGTGGACAGGTCCACCTCCACTCAAGGTGTCTTCAGACCTTCCTCTTCTTTCTCCATCAAGGCTTTCACCAAGTCCAAAGCTACCATGCACCCTAAGAGACCAGCTACACAGGGCCCATCTCCAGGCCCCATGCCTAAGAAACTGCCTAAGATGCTTAAAATGGCTGAGGATTTAATTACTCTAATCAGAGGTTCTCAGCCACCTCTGGACAAAAGACCCATAGTGGAGGAAAATTCCCCCTCCTCTGATCAGGGCTCCATTATTTCAGAGCACTCTGATTATCAGGAACAGTCTTACTCCCCTTTTGAAGACTCTGATGCAGAGGAATCTATCCCTTCTGTATCCCCCCCTGAGGATTACTCATTTGGTGAAACTCTGCATACCTTAAGGGAACACTTCCACTGGGAAGGCCAGGATTATTCAGATTCCAAGAAAAGGCTCAGGGAATTTCTTTTGTTACCCCAGCACAGGCCTTTGGCCATACCTCCTGTCCTGGACATCCTAGATGATATTTACTCGGAGGCCTGCCTTAACCCGGATTCTCTTCCTCCAGCTCCAGTTAAGCCTGACAGGTACTACAGGGTTCCTGACTCGCACCAATTTCTATACAAAAGCCATGCTGCTGACCTAGAAACCATCTCACAGGGGCTCAAGGGAGTTAAGGCCTCCATTGCCAAAAACCCATTGCCTTCCGAGAGAGATTCCAGATCCTTAGAAAGGTGTGGAAAAAAGGTATATACCTCGGCTACCTTATCCATGAGGGCCTTAAATTGTCAGTTTCATATGCTAAAATACCAACAGATTCTGTTATCTCAATTAAAAAGTAAAATGTCACAACCTGAACAACCAAACCTGGAGTTGCAGGATTTGATGCATAGTGCAGAACAAGTGGGTAAACATACCTTACAATGCGGTTTTGATGCTCTAGAGGCCTCATGTAGAGCTGCTGTTACAGGCTCCGTCATACGTAGGCATGCCTGGCTCAAGGAACAAGCCTTGCCTGATCATGTCAAAGCTAAATTACTAGACGCCCCTCTTCAAAAGGATGTACTATTTGGGGCAAATGCTGAGGAAGTATTACAGAAAATGGAGGAAAAGGCTAAATCAATGCAAACTGTGAAAGAATTTCTGCAGGTCCAACCCCCACGTTTTAGTAGAAATTGGCCTTCCAAAAAACTGGTCCTTTCCTGCCAGAGACGGACCCCAAAGAGGCAGATACAGGCGCCCGAGGGGCAGAGGACAAGCACAAGGCTCGTACAGAGGCAGACAATGGCAAGCTCCTACACAGAGGTGGTGAGGACAACTCGCAATCTTTCAGAAAGCAAGCCCAATGACTTTCCCCTTTGCATGCCAACCAGGTCTCAAATGGCAGCCCCCTTAGGAGGAAAGCTGGCACTATTCTCAAAAAATTGGCATATTGTCACAAAGGACAAATGGATCCTGGACATTATAAACAGAGGCTATAAATTCCATTGTCATACCCTTCCAAAAAATGAAAGGCATGCCAAACCTGCCACACAATCAAAGGGCAGAGGCACAAAAGCAAATTTCAGGTCTTATAAACATGAAAGCTATTCAAGAGATTGTAGGTTTACCCCAGGAATCATCTCTGTGTCACTGCTGGACAGAGGCACAACAAACTAATGGGCACAGTATTTTTTCATATAAGGGGTGGCGTAAGCCACAATAATTTGGGCTAGGCTTATAAATGCCTTAGGGCAGATAGCCTAGTATAAACCTATGAACCTATGAAGAGGTACCTACACACGAACAAGGTCAAGGTTTTTATTCCAGGCTATTTCTGGTGCCAAGGAAGGGAAAAGATTGGAGACCGATTTTGGATCTTTCCATCCAAAACACATACCTACTCGTACCAAAATTCAAGATGCTCACTCTACAGCAACTTCTTCCCATGCTGGGCAAGGAGTCTTGGCTGGTAACATTGGACCTCAAGGAGGCATACCTGCATGTCCCAATCAGACAAAATTGCAGAAGATACCTCAGATTTCTTGCAGGTTCAACCCATTATCAATTCTCTGCATTGCCCTTTGGTTTATCTACTGTGCCCAGAGTAGTCACGAAATGCCTGGCATCAGTAATTGCCTACTGCAGACTTCAAGGGATACAAATATACCCTTATCTGGACGACTGCCTGATCCAAGCAGATTCTTCTGAAACATCTGGCTTATGTAATAATATTATTAAACTCTCTAGGATACACAGTCAACAAAGAGAAATCAAGACTAATACCCTCTCGGAAGATAATTTTCCTGGGTGCCAATTTGGACACAAACACCCAGATGGCCTGGCCTACCTCACGCCAGAGAAGCCGGGGCAACTAATTCAATACTTCAGAACACTGGCAAATTGCACCAGGCTGACTGCAAGGAAAATCCTGCAGGCTCTGGGATTCATGGCATCTTGCATCTTACTAATCCCATGTGCAAAGCTGCATATGAGAAAACTACAATGGTACCTAAAAAACATATGGTCTCAACACAGCCATAGTTTGGAAACAATAATACCATTAATTCCATGTCTGCAAAAGGAATTTCTGTGGTGGGCTCAAGCATGCCAAACACAGGCCTTCCATTCAGCAAGCCTCAAGCAAATCAAGTCATCACAACAGACGCCTCGGACTACGCCTGGGGGGCGCACATGACAGACTGGTGCATTTAGGGCAAATGGACCCAAAAAGAAAAGCACCTTCACATCAATCAAAAAGAAATGCTAGCAGTGATAAATGCTATTATAGCTTTCAAGGACCTTCTACAACCAGGTCAGCTATTGATAAGAACAGACAACACCACAGTTATGTGGTACATAAACAAGCAGGGAGGAACACATTCTTATCCCCTATGCAGACTGGCCATGTCACTTTGGAACATGGCCATGGACTTACAAATGGAACTACAAGCACAGTACTTGCCAGGCAAGGAAAACACGCTGGCAGACAACCTAAGCAGGAATATGACAGATCCACACGAATGGAAGTTGCATCCAAAAGTTTTTACAGAAATAATCCAAGAATGGGGAAGGCCAGACATAGATCTCTTTGCCTCTCACAAAAATCATCAATTGACAAAATTCTGCTCAAGGATCTTCCATCCAAAGGCCTGGAGAGTGGACGCTCTCTCTTTCAGTTGGACATTAATGACAGTTTATGCTTTCCCACCTCTTCCTCTGCTGCCCAAAGTCCTATTGAAGACCAGAGAAGACAGACCAAAGATGATCCTCATTGCTCCGGACTGGCCAAGGCAACACTGGTACCCACTCCTGAGGAGCCTGATGCATTCCCCACCATGGACCCTGCCTCTAATGCCTCTTCTTCTGACTCAGCACAGCTTCAAAACTCTTCACAGTCAGCTGAAAACACTCAATCTAGCCGCATGGAAGATTCCTTAGCATTGCAGCAGGCCCTGCTCTCCAAGGAGGTGCAGGATGTCATTTTGGAAGCCAGAAGGCCATCAACTAGAAAAGTTTACTCTGCAAAATGGAAACATTTTTGTGTTTGGAATGAGAAAAAGGGCCAGTGCCCTGGAAAACTGAATTTACCTCTGATACTACAATATTTGGCTGAACTGCTAAGCAGTGGACTTTCGTTCTCCATCAAAATCCATGCCTCAGCCATTTCTGCAGAATACAACACTGATCCACCTTTATTCTCTCACCCTCTATTAAGACAGTTCCTCAGAGGGGCTAAGAATTTAAGACCTCCAAGAAAACAACCAATACCTGCTTGGGATCTTAATTTCATTCTGGAAAAACTGACTTTGCCTCCTTTTGAGCCAGCTGCCTCATCAGATTTACAATATTTGTCCTGGAAAACAGCTTTCCTTCTGGCTATCACTTTAGCTCGTAGAGTTTCAGAACTACAGGCTCTTATGGCTGTCCAGCCTTTTATCATCTTCCATCGGGACAGAGTTTCATTACGTACCAACCCTTCCTTTATGCCTAAAGTGGTATCCAGGGTAGCTTTAAATCAGGCCATACATTTACCTACTTTTTATCCTAATCCTCAAAACAAAGGGGAGAGATTACTGCATTCCTTGGACATCCACAGACAACTGCGTTATTATCTGGACAGAACAAATTCTTTCAGAAAATCAGAACAGCTTTTTGTGTCCTATGCGGTAGGAGCTCAAAGAAAGTCAATATCCAAACAGACAATCTCAAAATGGATAGCCCACTGCATACGCTTTTGCTATTCCTTTCATGGCAAAACTGTACCTACAGGCATTAGAACTCATTCTACCAGGGCCACAGCCACCTCTGCAGCCTTCCTCAGAGGAGTTCCTACCAAGGATATTTTAGAAGCAGCCACTTGGGAGTTCTGTACATACCTTCTCCAAGCACTACAACCTACCATTATACTCCATATCTAGAGCAGGCTTTGCCACTGCAGTCTTGCAGGGCATTTTGGCTCCTCCTAGTGCCTACCACCCCTTTCTTAGCTTTTGGGATTCTACCCATCTGTTATGACTGCAGCTGTATGCACGATGAACATAGTACAGTTTTGTACCTACCATAAATGTAGATGTTCGAGTGCTAATAGCTGCAGTCCAGGTTTCCCTCCCTCCTTCCCCTCTAGGGGTCTTCTTTTATGGTGTATTTGCTTGCAACTACTGCTCTTTGATTATATTGCATTGCATTATTACATAATTTTATGTATTGCCTTCCTTCTGGGGGCACCTGACATCTGGGGCAAGAAAAACTGAAGAAAATGGCTTCGGCTGGTTCTTTTATACCCCTGTCGCACTGACATCAGGGAAGAAGCGACGACAACCGACGCTGGACCTAGACTTTGGAATTCGGCCGACCGAGGACCCGCCTGTCTGTTATGACTGCAGCTGTATTAGCACTCGAACATCTACATTTATGGTAGGTACAAAACTGTACTTTTTCCAACCTGTGATGTTGACTATGGCTAGATCCATTGTTCAGACAGTTGATTATGGGGTGCCTACCTGGGTTTTATGTAATGCTGGTGCTTCCACACTCATTCAGCCATCCAAGGATCCTGATTTTTTAAGAAGACCTGGTGTCTGAGATTTTGGACTTGTCATTTGATCACTGTTTCCTCTGAGGATGAACAGGTTCAGGAAACCAAATGGATGTTTTCCTTTTACCAAATGCTGGCTATGTTTGGGGATATATTGAATTGGGAAACTTCATTGGCTGCCCCCACACACAGATCAGCACTGTTTATGATCTTTTTAAGAATGAAAGCCCTGGATGTGGTGACCTTTCTTCCATTAATCCCTTTATTGGATAATTTAAAGCTTGTAATTTTCCTGCTCACTGAGGTTCTGGCTAAAAAAAATGTTCTGATGTCATTTTCATTCATTCCTCAACTGTTGGGTTTGGATCCGATCATTGGATCTGACTCTGCCATTTCTTCCAGATCGTAGTACACTTGAACTCTCAAGCTCCTCCTTTTACTCGTATTGCCCTAGTCACCTCACATACCTCGGATCTCATTTGCCCACTATAGCATTTGAACGTAGATTGCAAACTAGAGTTTGCAATTTACGTTCAAATGCTATAGTGGCAAACAAAATCTGAGGTATGTTAGGTGACTATGGCATTATGGGTAAAAGGAAGAGCTTGAGAGTTCAAGTGCACTACGATCTGGAAGAAGTGGCAGAATCAGATCCAGTGATTGGATCCAAATCCAACAGTTGAAGAATGAATGAAAAGAACATCAGCTGTAATATAAAATAAGGGTTAAAGGAAAGCAAGGATAACCGGTACAAGAGAATAAGGCTTTCAAGAGACTGAAGTTATTAGAAAATCCTAACGAGAAAGTCTGAGTTTAATCTCCCCTATTATTCTCTTGTACCTGTTATCCTTGCTTTCCTTTAACCCTTAGTTTATAATATTAGATCTGATGTCCTTTTCATTCATTCCTCAACTGTTAGTATCAGATATGATCCACAGATCCTACTCCGCCGCTTCTTGCAGCTCATGGAACACTGAAACTCTTTAGCTCCTCCCTTAACCCATTATGCCCTGGTCACCCAAAATACCCCAGATCTCGTTTACCACCATAGTGTTCGGATGAGGTTGCTGTAAACTCAAGTTGGTGATTCCTGTTCGTAAGTCAAGAACCTTTTTGCTCTATTCTAGTTATAAAGATACATATTTCCTCATACATTCGATTTTCCACGAGCCTTATAGAAGCTGATGTGGACATGATGGAGTTCTCAGGACACAGATTCAAATGAGAGTTCTCCCAGCTCTGACACCTTCCAGTCTGGAGAGCCTTGTCAGTACTGTCAGTCAGCTTCTCCAATCTGACCTTTGGTTTTGGAGCAGTCCGATACAAACGTCCTTGGGTCATCTACCTCTGATGTGAAAATGTTGGCATCTTCGACTGCAATGGTTTCACTAAGTGGTCTGGAGCAAAGCATGTTGGAGCCAGTCGAGGCTCTGAGCTGTAGTGTCTGTGCCAGCTCTGGGGTGCTAGATTCAACTCTGAAGCTTTCGGAGCTGTGTCTGCCCTTCAGAACTTCGGTGTTGGACAGCTTGGCTTCATCTCCCCCTCAGAGTAGTTTGTCTTTGGTGCAGAGGAAACTGGATGGTCCATAAACATGCCTTATTGGTTCCATTGGTGTCTTTTTTGCCAAGGCATTCTACCTTGGAGGTAGTGAGAAGAGCTTTCTCTGTTCCCAGAGACAGCGAGCCCAAACCAGTCTCCAGACAACCCAACAGGATATAGTAATCTCTTCTGACACTTCTCTGGAGCATTCCACTGAAGGTCCCAGAAAGAAAGGAGGCACTTCGACTCTCTGCAAGAGTTTATCACAGAGGAGGCTGCCTTTGCTGAATGAGAAAAGTCCCCTAGATCACCACCTGATGTCTCATTTGGAGACATCTTGGAGCTCCTGTAACAAAGGGGTGGTTGGTTCCCCCCAACAACCCTTCACAAGAGGAGTATGTGTTCCTGGAGGCCTTTGGCGCTGGCCCATCTATCTTCTGAGTGACTTTGCCTGCCAATGAACCTCATTGATTTGATCTCTTGAATAGCATGAAAGGAACCAGACACACTAGAACCTATCCTTAAGAGACCAGATAGGATTCTGACCACCTAAGGGTAGAATCTTTTGGATTAAGGAAGTACCAGTTGATACTTGTGGTGGCAACCACCAAAAAGGAATTGGCAGAACAAAGTTCCTCTGTCCACCTCCCACCCCCCCACATGGAGTTTAGGACACTGGACAGATTCAGGAAGTATGTCTGTGCTTTAACAACCTTTGCTCTTAGGTCCCTGAATTACTTGGCACATGTTAGGAGACTTCAATGAGCTGTCCAACTCTATCTTTCTGGGACCACATCTTTCGAGGTAGAGAGCACTAGATCCTTGCAGTTGCTTACTTTTCAATCCATTTCAAATTCGTCCATGAGGCTTTTCTCACATATGGCTGAAGGTACTTCACAGGTGGCATGTTCAGGCATTTCCATTAGGAGACATACCTTGATGCACTTGTGTGACTTTGTGGAACCCTTCAAATATTACTTCAGTGCTGCCTTTGATGGAAGTTCTTTGTTTGGGCCCAAAGTTAGGTAACGCGCTGCAGGTGTGAGTAGGAAGGGAAAACCCTGTATTCTGTAGGAGTGTGTTTTTCGACCTCTCAATGGACCTTTTCTAGGAATCAGTGAAGGGGACAAAAAATGTGGTTACAAAAATCCAAGGGTCCCTTCAAAGAGCCATGTGGTGACAGTTCCCCCAGGGGTAGAGGGGGATGTAATGGAAGACTCCTTCCCCATGGCAGAGGTGGGTTACATAACCAGGGATCTGGAGGTACTTCCTTTGACAGCTCCTATCTGGACTCCTGAAAGGTGGCCCGACTGTCCATCTCTGGAGGCGGTCAGAGGTAGTATATCCCTGTACCAGACAGCCTGGCTAGAAATTGCAAAAGATTCTTGGATGCGGAGGATAATATCCAGAGGTTATTTTCCCATCTGCCCCTGCTGGTATCAAAATCCCCAAGGTTCCACCTACTCAGAGGGAAGCAGCAGGGAGAGAAATAAGCTGCTAGAGAAAAGGGTCATCCAAAAGGTCCTCCCAGAATGGCAAGAGTCCGGAACGTATTTGAGATTTTTTTTAGTGCATAAGAAAGCAGGGGACTGGAGACTGATTGATTTAGCTCACGAAGTACAAAATTAATCAGTTCAGTACACAAAGTTTTGGATGGTCACAGTTCAATCTAGTCTGCCTTTCCTGCACAAGGACGACTAGATATGCTGGACAGATCTTCAGGATGCATACTATTTCACAAAAATGAACAGACAAGTCCAGGAGATATCTACTCTTCTGGCTGGATGCCAGTCACTACTAATTCAGACCCCTCTGCCCTTTGGTCGCACCATAACCCCCAGGGTGTTTACAAAGTGTATGGCACTGGTAGCAGCTCATTTGCGACTCCAGGAATTTCGGGTGTTTCCAAATTTAGATAACTGGCTCATAACCTTTCTGACCAGGCATCATCTGATTCAGGTTTGGGATTACTTACTCCAGTTATGCTCTCATTTGAGAATTGTCAGTTGCAACAAATCTCATCTCAACTCAACTCCGATATTGTTATTTTATAACCTGTAATATTCATTGTTTACAACTAATGCTGCTATTTAGTCATTTATTTTATTTTATTTTTCTCTTGCTGTACCTGAAATCTGCTTGTTTAATATTTTATTTAGTCTTATTGTGTATATTGATTACTTTAGTTTTTCATTTATCTGTATTGGAGCTTATCGCCCCGGGCCTCTACTGAAAATGAACATGTATCAAGCTAGACTAGCCTGGTCAACAAATGTAAAATTAAATAAAAATAAATATTGAAATTCATCAGTGCTTTGTTAAATACGATCACTCCTAACTTCTCTACCTCTGCCCTGGGTGCAAACAATTCAGTTCTAGGTCAAAAAGAGAATTCAAAAACCTTCTATTTCAGCTCGTCTGATACTCCAAGTCTTGGGATCCATGTTGATGGTAATCATCCTAGTACTGCTGGCAAGGTACCATATGAGGATTCTTCAATGGATACTCACAACTCATTGGTCCCTTCTCCATCAACCATTATCCAGTCAAGTCAAAATAACACAAGCTTGCAAAAATTATCTTCTGTGTTGGATCCATTCCAATTAAATACAAGAAGGCAATCCCTTTGTTCTCCCTCGGCCCAAGGTCATAGTGACCATGGACACCTCCCAGATTGGGGGTGCACCTCTTGGGAAGGACAGTCCAAGGTACATGGTCCCCCGAAGTGGCCAAAATAGTGTCCTGGAGATGAGCTGTTGTCCTAGCATTGCAGGCCTTCCAAGACACATTCCTTACCAGGACTATTGGGATCCAGATGGACAATGTTGGTGATCTGGTACATCAACAAACAAGGGAGAACCAGATCTTACTCTGTTGGAAGGTATATGAGAGTATGGCAATGAGCACTCTCATCTAGTCATTTTCTTATAGCAGTGGATATTTCGGAGAAGTCTAATTGCAGACAAGTTAAACAGGTCTATTCTATTGCCTCCTGAGTGGTGGCTCAACATGAAGGTGGAGGAGAGGATTTTCTGTTGATGGGGACAACCATGCTGCAATCTCTTTGCATCTCCCCACAGCAAATGCAGTAGGTTGTTTGCCCTGATCTCCCCCCAGAGGGATAGTTCCCGAGGGGCCGTCTACTTTATGGTTGACCATCTGGTTTCCTTTACACTTAGTCCCCCCCCGCATTTCCTCTCATTCCTGAATTTCTTCAGAAAGCATCTTAATTGAAGACTCCAGCTATCCTCCTTGTCCCATACTGGCCTTGTCCGATCTGGTTAACCTTCCTTTGGCTTCCTCTTCTACGTTCACCCTGGATCCCAACTTCAGACCTACTATCTGACTAGACATGGTTCATCAAGACATTTCAGGACTCAAGTTGACTGCATGGTTTCTCCAGTTTCATTGATTGCTAGACCGCCCAGGTTATCCTCCCCTCTGCGTCATATTTTCTTATCTCACAAAGCCTCCACTAAGAAAGTTTACAAAAGTAAATGGAAATTGTTTGGGCACATAAAAAGAATTGACCCCTTTTTAGCACTGGTTTCTAAGGTTCTTGACTTTTTTGTTAGCTACAATTTTCAGTGAAGGTGTTTGCTTCTCCACTGTCAGAGTACAATTAGCTGCCATTTATTTTCATATACGAGTGAATAATTCAACTTGATATCTTCCAAACTTTGCAAAGCTTTTCTCAGAGGAGCTTGCATACTTGGATCTCTGTTAAAGGATCCTGCTCCTCCTTGAGATCTAAGCCTTGTTTTGCAAGCTTCAGTCCAACCCCTTTTTGAACCATCAGCCTAGTGTGAACTACAATTTTTGACCTGGAAAGCTTATCTGCTTGGTTGCTATTACTTCTGCCAGAAGAGTTTCTGAATTACAAGCCCTGTCATCTATGCCTCCTTACTTGATTTTTCATAAGGATAGAGTATCTTTACGAAACAATCCTTCCTTTCTACCTAGGTTAGTGTCAGAATCCAATAATCAACCTTCCAGTCTTGCTTCCAAATTTCTCAAACAAAGGAGGATATATGTTTCACCTATTGGATGTTCACAGACAATTGCGTTTCTATATTCAGAGAAATGGAAATTTGATTAAATCAGAACAGTTTTGTCTAATCTTGATTTCTGAAAAGAAAACCTATTTATAAAGGGACTATAGTTTAATGGTTGACCGTATTACCTTTGTATACAAAAAGTGGGTTTGTCTTTACCAAAATCACCGAAAGCCCATTCCACTAGATCTATAGCGACTTCAGTTTTTTTGTTTTTTTATCTAGAACTTTTTGGACAGTATTTGTGCCGCTGCAACTTGGGCTAATCCTCACCTTTATTGCTCATTACAAATGAGATCTGATCTCTAGGAGCAGAGCAGCATTTGGCTCAGGTCTGCTCAGGAATAACCTTCCTTGGAGTCCTCCTGGGATTTAGGTTGCTGGGGACTCTGTTCCAACAGTTAAGGAATGGATGAAAATGACAGCAGATGAAGTTATGTACTCACCATAACTTCTGTCTGTGTTGTTCATTTTCATTCTTCTTCAACTTCCTTTCCACCAGCCCCTCCTTGCTTTACTCGTGGAAAGATTGAAGGATGCTGCAGAACTGCTGTTCCTTTGAGTCCTTGATTCTTTTATATCATTTTTTACGGCTTTCCAGGTATAAGGGGCAGCAAACAAGATCTGAGGTATGTTGGTTGACTAGGGCATTATGGATAAAGCTAGGAACTTGAGAATTAGTGTTCCACAAGCTGGAAGGAGATGCAGAGCCGAATTGAAAATCTGATCCAAACACAGTTAAGGAAGAATGAAAACAGACAACGCAGATTGAAGATTACGGTGAAATACATAACTTTTGTCCCCTTCTTTCCTTACTCTTTCCTTGGTAACTACTCTTCCTCTTTCCCTTTTTCTGTTTTCATTCAGCTATTGTGTGTAAAAATAAATAAATAAATAAAATTCTGTGGTAGTTACTAAAACTCCCTTAGGATTTAAGAAGTGTGTGGCCACAAAATTCCAAACTCTGACACGCGCAGAGTAAATGTGTTTATTATTTAGGACTGCGACATCTGGACACGGATTGTGACATTTGTAAGGGATTCAACTCCCAATCTCTGATTGAAGTAAACCCCCTGATGATTGACTTGTTTTTTCTGTCAAAGTCTTCACCAGTTACTGGGGCTCAAAGCCCCAAAAGAGGAGAGAAAAAGGGCGATTCTCTTTCTAGGCGTCTCATAAGAGATCACTAGAACACTCTTTTAGTTTCAACCTCGGAGCCACCTAGCAAGCAAAAAAGCAGATCCTAATGCATCTGATCCAAAGTCAAGATCTGAGAAATCACCTCTGATACGTTCTCCTTTATTATCAAAGCCTATTGTATCTAGACTTGCATCTCCCTTTCTGGAGAAGTCTCCCAGTCATCACTCAAGAACTTCTCCACGACTTCCTCCCTTCGGTCTTACTGTCTGAAGCAGATGTGGATAGGATGATGAGGAAGTTCCTTAGAATGCAATTTGAAATGGGAGTCCTTTTGTCTCTGACCCCATCCCCCTGAGACCCTCCTTAGAGAAACATCTTCAATCATATCTCCTTCTCCGATCTGTGCTTCAGTTTTGGAGCCATTGGATCCAAAAGCTTTGGATTGGTTTTCTTCTGATCCAGTGATATTGGCATCTTGGACTCAGATTGTGTCTATAAGCTGTCTAGCCCTGAGTACTTCAGTGCTGGATGACTCTTGAAGCTAAAGTCCATGTTAGCTCCAGGGTGTTGGATTTGACTGCTAACTTGTAAAAGCAATCTTCCCCTCAGAGCATCGGTGTTTGATAGCTTAGCTCTGACTTTCCTCAGGTGGTTTGTCTGCGAGACAGTGAGAGCCAATGATCCCCAGCCTGTCTTGTTAGATCTGTCTGTTTCTGTTTCTCCTAGGTACTACTCTTTCGAGGTAGTGGAGAGAGCATTCTCTCTAGACTTCAGACATCTCTGTTCACCTCTATTCCGACTTCCCAATCCCATTCAGTATTGCGTCCAGAGTCTGTCATCCATTCCACTGGGACAACCACTCTGAACCAGTCTCCAGGCTACCCAGCAGAGTCCTTACTTCTTCTGATACTTCCACGCATCATTCCACTGAGGTGTCACGCATCATTCCACTGAGGTCCCTAGGAAGAGAAAGTGCAAAAGGAGGCACTTAGAATCTAAGTAAGAGTCTATCACTGAGGACACTGATTTCGATGAAGGGGAAGGGTCCCCCTGACCACTACCCAATGATGTCCCATTTGGAGACCTCTTAGAACACCTAAAACAATGGGGCGGTTGGTCCACCGATAACCCTTTCCAAGAGGAATGTGTGTTTCTGGAGGCCTTCGAATCTGGCCCATTTACCTCTTGGGGGATTCCACCCACTGGTGAGCTCATTCATTTAGTCTGTCAATGGATGTGGGAGGAAGCAGACGCAGCTGAATCGGTTCCCAAGAGACTAGGCAGGATCTTGGCACCACCTAAAGATCGACCACACTCTAGTAAAGGAATATTCATTGATGCCATGGTTGTAGCAATAACCACTAGAAGGGAAATGGTAGAGAAGTTCCTCTGTTCACCCCCCCAACAGGGAGTCTAAGGTGTTAAACAGATTTGCGAAGCATGTCTTTTTCAGCAACCTTCATTCTAAGGTTGCTGAATTATTTGGGATATTTCATAAGACTTCAGAGAGATTTGATGAAAGAGCTTTCCAGATCTCTCTGGGACCATATTCTCTGAGGCAGAGACAACCATTTCCTTGCAGTTTGGTTCCCTACAATCTATTTCAGATTAATTCACGAGGCTGATCTGTCATGCTGCTTGAAGGTACCTCACGGGTGGCAGGTTCGAGCATTTCCATTAGGAGACATCCCTGGATTGCTCTTGTGTGATTTTGCAGAACCCTTCCAGTCTTTCGTCAATGCACCCTTTTACAGACCCTCGCTGTTTGATCCCAAAGTGAAAGGCACACTTTCTAAATGTAAGCAGGAAGGGAAAACCTGTCTGCTGTGGACCTGTCTGCTGTGGATGTATGTTGTTTGACACTCTGGACCTTTTCTAGAAACCAAGGAGGCAGAAGAAAAATGTGGTTCAAGAAATCCAAGGGTCCTTTTCAAGATCACGTGGAGGGAGTTCCGCCAGTGGCAGAGGGGGGGAATTCAAATGGAAGATGCCATCCCTGTGTTGGAGGTGATCTGCATAATTGGGGATCTAGGGATGCCTTCTTTGACCGATCCTATCAGCTGTCTTGAGAGGAAGCCCAACTGTCCATCTTCCGAGGCAGTTAGGGGTTGTCTGTCCTTGCACCAGAGAGCCTGGTTAGCAATTACGAAAAAATTCATGGGTGCAGAAGATAATATCCAGAGGTTATATCATACCATTTCCCCTTAACCCCCTTCTTTAGTTTCAAAGAAAATTCCCCGATGTTCCACCCAGTCAGAAGGAAGCAGCAGCACTAGAAATAAGCAAGCTGCTACAAAGTCATCCAAGAGGTCCCCCCAGACCAGAGAGAGTCCGAAACTTATTCAAGATTCTTTAGTGCCAAAAAGACAGGGGACTGGAGACCACTCTTGGATCTCGGCTAACTAAATCAGTCTGTTCAGTACACAAAGTTTCTGATGGTCATGGTTCAGTCCATTCTGCAATTTCTGCGCAAGGACGACTAGATGTGCTTGATAGATCTTCAGTATGCATACTGTCATATTAAAACTAACCGCCGATCCGGAAGATATCTACTTTTCCGGCTGGAGCCGTTCATTACCAATGCAGAGCACTGCCCATTGGTCTTGCTTCAGCCCTTGAGGTGTTTACCCAAGTGTATGGCAGTATTTGCTGCTAACCTGAGACTTGGGGGATTCAGAGTTTTTTACCTGGACAACTGGCTCCTGACAGCTCCAGCCAGGCATCAACTAATTCAAACACAGGACTACTAAACTCTATCTGTGTTAATGAATTGCCACAAATCTCAGGTCAGCTCAACTCAAACTCTTGAATTAATCTGTGTGGTTTTCAATACAGACACTCAAATAGCTTCTCTCCCCCTCTGTCTCTGATTTCAAACAATTTAGTTCCAGGTCAAAAAACTATTCAGAATTCTCTTTTAGCCTATCTAATACTCCAATCCTTGATCTATGTCAGCAACAATCACCTTTGTTCCACTGGTCAGATTACATGCGTGAATCCTCCATGGACACTCAACTCAATGGTTATTCTCCAACACCTGTTATCCAGCCCCAAGTCAAGATAATTCAAGCTTGCAAGAATTTCCTTTCTGGTGGATCCATGCCAGTCAAATACATGAAGGCCATCCCTTTATTTTTCCTCAGCCCAAGGCCACAGTGACCCACAGACACCTCTGAAGTCGGGGGAGGGGGTCATTACTTGGGATGGACAGTCCAAAGTATGTGATCACCTGAAGAGGCCAACATGCATATCATTGTCCTAAAAATGAGAGCTGTCTTGTTGCAGGCCTTTCACTCTCCATACTGGGGCTATTGTAATTCAGATGAATAATGTTAGTGGCCTGGTACATCAACAAGCAAGGGAGAACCAGATCTTTCCCTCTTTGTTGAAAAGCTGAGAGTATGGCAATGGGCGATCTCCAATAGCTTTCTGATAGCAATGCACATCCTTGGGAAGTCAGCGTGATTGCAGACAAGTTAAGCAGGTTCTAAGAAAAAGCAAAAGGCTTGCATAGTACCTTGGGTGACATCAGCTTCTTTGATGGTATTGCACTGCAGTAGTATATAAAACCTTTCAAGATAATGTATTCCCAGTTTAAACACAAAGAAAATCCAAGCACAAACTGTATTCTAGACAAATGATGAAACACAGAAGACACTTCAAGTGTGATAAAAAAAAAAAAAAAAAAAAACCTTGTGTTGAAGAAACAAACACGGTTAAGCTCTTTCATCCTACCATTCAGGACGTCATCAGAACAGTGTTTTCAAGCATAATCAAAGCATATAAAGACATTTGAAACTAAAACCGCCAATAAATGACTTCCAATGAAGTGCTGCAGAATTTTTAAGTAAAACTGTGTCAGTAAATGTGAACTATTTTGTAGCACTTCTTGTTTTAATTGAATTGTTTTGCTACCCTACGTGTTAACACTTTTTTGTTAAAATAATTCTTCAGTAACATACCTGCGTAAGAATAATGTATGTTTCTACATGACAAAACTATTAAAGACTGTTGAAAGCTATAAACAAAAAATGATAAAATTACATGAATGCCAACCTGGTATTGGTAAGGATAATATATAGACAGGACTACTGAAAAGATTTTGTGTATTGCATCAATTAAAAACATACTTGTATTTCAAAGCTCAGCTGTCCTTATCTTACATATAGGAGTGATAGATGTATGGTCATTGAGACATAGCAATGAGAGAATTTTCCTGGTCCCCAAAAAGGAGCGGTCATGGAGACCTTTCTTAATACATCTGTCAAGGTCCAAAAGTGCAAGATGCTCACCCTGCAGGCAGTGCTTCCCCTGTTGTTGAACCATGGGTTCATGGAGACCCTGGACTTGATGGATGTATATCATCATATCCACATTGCTTGTCACTTCAGGAGATTTCTGAGATTTGCTGTGTCTGGTTCTCTCTATCCGTTTTCTGTATCGCCCGTTGGTCTATCCACTACACCTCGAGTGTTTAACAAGTGCCTTGGCCCAGTAGTGGTCCACTATTGATCTATGTGCTTTTCACATTTTTCTTTACAAGGGCAACTTGCTCATCTGTTCATTGTCTGTGTGCAGGTGTTTGGATTCACTAGAGATCTCTTCTGTACTCCCAGAGCTAGGATTAAAATTGAACCTCAGGAAGACATGCCTGTCATCTTCACAAAGACTAGTCTTTTTTTTTTTGGGGCTGCCTGTTCTGTTCCAACAAGAGAATGGAATTCTCAAAGACAAGATTTTATCTTACTAGACAGTGGTGTTTCTGGAATTTTCTGAGGAATGTCACTTCAGCAAGGGAATTCCTGAAAATTCTTGGATTAGTGGCTTCCATGGTTTTCATGATACCAGTAGCAGATCTTCACATGAGAAAAATTCAATGGTATGTTCAAGCTTCTTGGACCCAGCTCCTTTATTCCCTGGAACCCAGCTGCCAGTACCGTCTTTCATCAGATGAGCATTATAGTGGACCCTTGTATCTACCAATCTAGGACTTTCTCCCCTCTGGTGCTACTGCCGTCTGTCCTGAGTCAGTCTTCTGACTTCACTTGTAGAGCTGTTATGGAGATACAAGTGCAACCCACTTGGAACCACATCATTATCAAGGAAATATTGACGGTGATTTATGACTTGAAAACCCTTCACCTATGGAGTCCTCTTCTGGTTACAGACAACACCACAGTGATATGGAACCTCAACAAACAAGTTTGGCAATGATTTACTGAGAGCTGGCTTTACAGCATTCTCTGACTTTTCAGACATCATACTTCCCATCAGAGCAGAAGATTATGGCAGACTAAGCAGATCCTGGACAGACCCACATAAGTGGCATCAGAAGGCAGTGGTGTTGTGGGAATGCCACAAACAGATCTGTTTGCTTCCACAGACAGCTGGAGAAATTCTTTTCAGACATCCTTGCAGCCATGCCTGGAGGAGAGATGCATTCTCCTTCCCTGGACTGGAAGGTATGCATTTCCACCCTTTCTATTGATTTACAAGGTACATCTGAAGATTCAGAAAGAAATGCCAAAAATCATTGTGGTGACGCCTGTGGTGACCCATGCAGTCTTGTTTCTACCTTGTAATGGTATCCGTCAAGGACAATTACCACATACATCCTCACCCTGTGGATATGTTCACATAGTCTCTGGGATGACTGGTGCACCCCAGTTTGCAAAAACTTCAACTGACAGCCTAGGTGATTGTCTTGACTCTGTTTAAACATGTTTCTTGAAGGTGTGTGGCAAGTTGTTAATGGAGGCCAAAAACCTGCTACTACAAAATGTTACGTTTTGCAAATAGATGAGGTTTTCTAAGTGGTGCCATTGATGTTAATATCCCTCTGGTCTTGAAATATTAGTGTGAGCTACTTCAGGATGGCTGCATTTATTTGCCATCTCTGCTAGGAAGGAGTTTTGCAAATGAGATCTCCTTGTAAGCAAATTCCTCTTTCGTGGGATCATGTGTTCTTGGAAAAAATTGACCTTACCACCTTTTCAACCGAGATCTCAAATTTTTAAAATGGAAAGCTGTTTTACTTACTGCTCTGATATCTGCAAGATGAGTTTGAGTGGGAAGGTCAATTTTTTCCAAGAACACATGATCCCATGAAAGAGGAATTTGCTTACAAGGAGATCTCATTTGCAAAACTCCTTCCTAGCAGAGATGGCAAATAAATGCAGCCATCCTGAAGTAGCTTACACTAATATTTCAAGACCAGAGGGATATTAACCTCAATGGCACCACTTAGAAAACCTCATCTATTTACAAAACATAACATTTTGTAGTAGCAGGTTTTCTGCAGGGATGTGGTTGTTGCACACTAAACTTTTTATGCTGTCAGTGGTCACAGAATTCATCATGTGCTCTTTTCAAAGCCTAAGAATAAGGGGGAGAGGATACTTAATACCTTAGAATTGCATTGGCAGCGCAGATACTACCTTGACAGAATAAAACCCTTTCGGAAGGCTGAAAGACTTATTTCCTTTACAGGGGCAGAGAGAGATCAACCTGTCTCTGAGCATAGCATTGCATGTTGGTTGTAATCTGTTTTTTTTTTTTTTCTTTGTTTACAATAGTCACCATGGCACGAATCCAGGCAAGGTAGAGACATTCCACCAGGGCCTTTTCCTCTTCATTGGTGTTAATGGAAAGAATTGATCTATTATGAGTATTCTGTAGACAGCAACTTGGTCCTTTGCCAGTACATTTACAAAGCACTACAAGATGAATGCCTTTACTTAAATCCAGAATAGGCTTCCCTAGTACCATTCTTCAGGGGTTCCTGAACCCTTGTCTTTTATCTTTCCAGGTTTGGTAAACTTTGAGAATATAGCCATGTGCCAGGAAGGCAGTGTGTTTGAACATATTAAATTCCTACTTAATAGCAGCAGTCATTGAACACACTTCCTTACTCTCCCACCACCCTTTTGTGTTGCATGCATAGTGTTGGAGTTGTCATTGAGTTTTGTTCAGCAATTTTATTTGGGGGAGGTGGTGTGTGTGTAGCTTTTGCTGTGGAACTGTATATGTTCACAAAGCTTTCATTTTCATCTGCTCTACTTGCTAGACCCTAGCAAACTGAAAGGGGTCCTAGCTTCAGATTTGAAAGGCAGTTGTGGTCTTGCCAGGTGACTGGTCCTTCACACCTCTAGATAGTGGGAGGAGCTGAGTGTTGATAGACTACTACAGGAATTATCCCTGGAAGATCTCATTTGGCAAGCTATTGGATTTACTCGAGAGTTGGTCCACAGATGTCCCTTCCCTGGTGGAGCCTGTTTCTCGAGGCTTTTTGTGCAGGCCTATTTACAACCTTGTAGGTTCCCCAGGCAAATGGTTTTGTTGACTTGTGTCCCAGTAGGCTTGGAAGGGACCAGATGTAGTAGAACCAGTCCCATGGAAGCCCAAAGGATAGAGCACACTGGACTAAATGGCCTGCAGTGGATGCCATTGTGGTGGTGGCGACCACTAAGAAGGGGTGTGACTGTTCATTCTTAAGGGATGTGACTGTTCATTCTTCCAAGAGTCCAGGATGCTGGACAGGTAACAATGCATAAGTAGCATTTACTTTATGAGCACTGAACCCAATTTCACAGACTATAGAAGGTTTTACAAAGGAACTGTCCAAAATCCCCAACACGTCCCACTCCAGTGGAGTCCCAGCTGGCAGCCATGCAGTTTAATCACTATTGTATGTATCCATGCATTGCTTGTTTAACACAGTAGATGGTACAGCAAGAGCAGCAGGCACTGGCTTTACTAATTTTCAGGGAGACACTCGCCACAAGACTGGATTCTTACAAACAAACCAGACAAACTGACAAAAGTAGGCTACCTCTCAGCATAAGTGACAACATACCAACGCATGCTATTAAATACTTTGAACAATGCCACTAGATACCGCTGTAGAACGCTCTTATTACAAACTGGTGCTAGATTATTAAAAGTCTGTAAGAATATATTATTAGAGTAAAGTCCAACCCTGCACCATGGATTACAAAAGAAACAAAGACGTGATGAAAATGGATAAAGCCTGGAAACACTGGTATAAAAGTAACTTAAATTCCATAAATCAAACTCTTAATAAATGGAGTCATTTTTTATAGTATGGAAAAGAGCCTGTCCTTAATTACAGTGATTATATTTCCTAAAATTCTGTATATAATAGCAATCTTTATCCCTCCCACCCCTTCAAAAAATGAGTATAGTTCTGTGTTTGAGATTTCTATGGTTTCCTAATAAGCCTAGATTGGCCTTTAAACCATCACATTAGAGATTGGACATTGGATGGTATTGGTTTCCCAGATATAGAATTATAGTCCTTATCCTTAACTGTTAAGACAATTTTTTGGTTAAATAATTATAATGCCAAATGGAAAGAGATTCGGGGAGGTATTTGTTGTAAAGCCAATAATTTAACAATCCTATACTAAAATAGCTACTAAGAAATTTCATTGGTTAGTAAGACTGTTTTATAGAAAACAAAAACAAACCAGTTAACTCTTATTATATTACTAGGATAACCTCCTTTAAACATTTCATTTTCAGTAACCCTGAATATAAAGCATGAGTTTTCTTTGCATTTCTAATTGCCTATACTCAAAGTAGTAATACATTTAATGTAATAACTATGAGTACATTTATAGACAATGCTGTACTGGTACCAATTACTAGATAATGGGAAGTTGCAAACTGTTGACCGTTTCATTAATAAGTTTGAGTTAAGCAAAGATGTGGTTAGAAATTCAAAATTGTAGACAATTGGTTGGACACAAGATTAATCTAATGAACCAATAGTTAGAAATTATTTCCTCACATTGATTTACTCATTCTAATTCACCAGAATATAATTGGAAAGGGGCTTCTATCTAAAATATGCAAGGTACTTAAAAAAAAAAAAAAAAATTCAACAGTATGTTACAGAGAAAGCTATTAGATTATTTTAGATGTGTTAATAACTCCCCAAGTGAAGATGATAAAGTAATACTCCAATCTTCAAAGCACACTACTTCACCACTAGGGTGGAGGATATTCTCTTGGAGGTTCTTAACATAGAACCTTTAAATACCACATAACGCTGAATTGATAATTGATATTTAAAGACATAGCATGCTGGAGATATAAACTCAATGGTCAAGGGACAATCCCAGAGTCTAAACTTCTGACCTAAAGAAACTTGTCCTGATGCCTCCCAATTGTCACCACCCACTTACCATATCATCATTAACCCTACTCCTGGTTTCAATTTACTTTATGCAGCCCTGTTTTCATTCCCTCTAGTGAACACAATTAACAATATTAATTTCCTGTTAAAGCTTTCAGTCCCTGATCACTGGAAAACAAGGTTATTAGATTTTTGTGTCTGAGGTGAGTGCGGTTAGGAAAGAGTGTTTCTTTTTATGAACTCTTCAAAAAGCTTATCTTAATTGTGCAGCTCTTTATTTCCTTTATTCTGCACAGCATAACTGAGAGCAGTATAGTCAAAAGAGTACAGTTTAGTGAATTCATATTAAATCTTAGCAGACTATTGACATATTCCCCTTACTCTGTAGTAAAGCAGTCACAGCATTAGTATGTATAACAATCACAAGTTGCCATACTGTACAGCCCCCACTGTGACTGTAAGTTTTGGACTTCATAGTTTAAAATTAATCTGTTGCTTGAGTCGTACATGTTTTTTACAGCAGGTCAAAACCATTACACTTGGCTAGTATTCAGAGATCAAAAAATGTAAGAAAAAGACTGCTTCTACTACAACTTGCATCATTCCGATGCTTTCTGTAGTGCACTTGGCTAGACTTCAGAATATCTGCACAAAATAGAGAATGAAATGAATGGAAAACTGTTTACTAATGTTTTAGCTTTGCATTGCTCATATTCTTTCCTGCAAGGTAATAGTAAGTGCGATCATAAAATTCCTGAAAGGCTGCTTTCCTCTGAGGATAAAAAGCACTGGTGAAACTAATGAACAACTCAGAGCTGTTGTGAAAACGACTACAATTTGAGATGGAATTCGACTAAGACCATTGAAAGATCCTGTGAGCACCCCTCCTCCATCCTTTGCAGCCAGAGCTGGGACACACTGAGAAAGCCAGAGTGAAAATATAAAGACCAGAATTAAAACAAAAAAATTTCAGGGACTGTCCCTTTAAAGCTGACTGGCAGCATATGTTTTACAATTGTATAAAACTTAATATATTGGGATAATATAAATTTCTCTTTTACAGTCAGTTTTAATGATAAAATTATGCTGACCGAATCTCATTTTATTTAATACACTTATTTCCACTTGTGTCAAGAAAAGAAAATACCCTCTTTTATGGAGTATCTTAACATTAGCAACAAATGTCATCACCAAGAACTGGAAGAATCAGACTAGTCCTACTGTATGAAGGAATTTGTACACTTGGCAACTGATGTTTGTCATATAGAATCTGTGATCAAGACAAGAACATCTAGCATCCCCTCTTCATATAATATATGGCTGAAATTCAAAGAACTGCTGGATAAACCGACTATACTCTTATCTCATTTACTTTTGTTTAAAAAGCTTAGTTTTATAGTAGACACTGTTGTAAATAGTTTTTTTTTATTCTTTTAGATATGCATATTTGTTTTATAATATTTTTGTTGTATATTAATGTTTTGTTAAAATTTTCAATAAAAACAATTCAGAAAAAAATCCTTCCAGTAATTTAGACATCTTAAACGTTGCAAAACTCCATGTCAAACAGGATAAGCAAATTTACTTTACCAACCTACAAGACAAATGTAAAAACAGCCCAAAACTTTTTGGTCATCACTAAATAAAGTACTCCTTGGCAAGACCACAAATCCCTCTCCAGAAACAGACAATACAATAGACTCTATCCCCACACAGCCCAATTCCTACTTTATACAAATAAATACTAATACATCTGCCCCCCACCCATGTCCAATCAAAACCACACACAGCTCCAGTTTTAGTCCAGTACCTACCATGCTCATAAGGAAGCTGCTTCTTAAACTAAAAACTACTTCCATAGTGGTAGAAAACTGCCATTAGACTGCCTAAAAATGGCCACAGAGGTCATAGCCTTCCCTGTGACCATACTAATAAATAGGTCCGTAGCAGAAAGATAGATAACCATCACTGTCGAAAAAAAATCCTACATCATACCACTGCACAAAGTTGGCACCTCTACAGAGTTTAACTACAGACCAATATCAATGGTCTTCCCCCCCTCTCCAAAATATTAGAGAAATGCATCCATATGCAGCTGATACAATAACTAACCTCAAATAACTCATTGCCTCCAGTACAGCTGTTTTGAGATGTATTTTTAACTCTCAGTGGGTGTGGCTCGAGCCTTAAAAACATGAAGTCATCACTTTAAGTTCAAACAAATAAATCTATGGAACCATAGGTGTTGCTAGAAAACTTGAAATGTCAAACTATTCAGGAAAATGAATCTTTGCATTGGTGGACTTCATTCAGTTTGATACTTTAAACTGGACTTTAGAAGCTAAAATAAGACTGTGAATATTAATTGTGTACTGGTGTATAAACCGCTTATGATATGTCCGTAATCATTCAAGGAAGACACAATACTGCCATCAGGATTTTCTTTCATGTTGTTGAGCTTTCATTTGAGACTGCAGTTCTGTCTGTTACCTGAATGAGATATTTAAAGAAATATGAAAATTATTACAATAAAAATAGTATTCTTTAACTGCATTAGGTAGAAGTCGAATAGCAATACAATTGTTTGCCCTCCTGTATGCTTTAAGATGAAATCTTCTGATACCTTGTATATAGCATGCCTTTGGAATAGTTAATGCAAATAAGAACAAGCAATATTTGATGCCTACAAGCGCTAGTAGGAGGTAACTGCAGAAATGCCTGTAGGCTCAGTTGGCTGCAATACGATAACCTGCTCTCAGAAACACAACATGGCTTTAGGCCCCAGCACAGCACCACTACTACTCTACTACATTTTACCAATGTAATAAAACAATATAGAAATGGTCTGCTTGTGTCCACTATGTTCTTAGACTTGTCAAAGGCATTTGATACTGTCTCATAACAGCAACTGCTCAGTCGAGACTCCTCAGTAGAACTTTCACAATACTCGTTATGGTTTCTTAGCTACCTATCTGGAAGACAGCAAGCCGTTAAATTACAACAAACCTACTCATCCTTTCAACCAGTTGCTACAGGTGTCCGTCAGGGCTCTATCCTGAGTTCTCTCCTATTTAATATATTTGTTAATGACCTCCACTCACCTTGATAGTTTAGTTCATTATGCAGATGACTCAACGTTAATATTTGCGTCCTCAATAATAAGCTCCAAGACATTACCCAAAAATATTTTTCTCCTCTGTAGAAATTTGGCTCAAAGAATTAAACCTCCTACCCAACCCCAATAAAACTAAGTTAATGCTTTTTACCACAGATCTTTGCCAAAATCAAAAGCGGTCTTTTACCTTGAAGTCAGAAATTGTAACTCACAGTAAACTCTAGGTGTTCTTAACAGATGACAATCTTAAATATGGCCAGCATAAACTGCACACCATTAAATCTACACCAGAAACTAGGCTGTCTTTATAGGATCAATGGATTTCTTGCAAATACTGCAAGAAAAACTCTAGCCACCACTTTCTTATTGCCAACTCTTATATGCCGCTCCTGTCCTAACAAACTTAAACAATACTCAAACTTGCCTCCTGCTACAGTAAAATAGCAACATTTCCCACCAATTTTCCTCCTAGGACCCACCATTGTCATAGCTTAAAGCAATTAAACTGGCTTGAACTACACAACTACCCAACATATTCACAACTAACTGCAGCACACAAATTTATCATCCAGAAAAATTCCCTGCACTACAAAACTTGTAACTGCCCTGCTTTCCAGCAAGTGACCTCTGTACTAGTCATCAAATTCTTATTACTTACAAATAAGTCAAATAATGTTGCAGGAGACTGTCTACTCCCAGTACGTTGCTAAACTCTGGAGTAGTATCCCCATACAAATAAAGCTCTCTGACAAACTCAAATAGTTTTAAACCACTGCTTAAACAACATCTTAACCATTCCTGGTCCTGTACATGCTCATCACAAGGTTAAGACGTTGTGTTTCACTGTAAGATGCTCTCCAAATACTCTGCTTAAACAGAATACTCTCAGCCTCTTGCTGAAATGGCAAAACCATTTTTGCATACAACTGCTACCAGAACAATCTACTAAGCTGTACATTGGCTTTCTCTTTAACTTCCACCTCTGTAAATAGAAATGTAAATGTTCTGTGTTTAACCGGAACTTAGTATAATGCAATGTAAGGAAATGGAGCTTCCCCCTGGCCTCTGCTGAAAATGGATATTACCCATTCAGACCTTCCTGTTCAACAAAGACAAGTAATTGCTGTCATGCCTGGATGCAACTGTGACTTGCTGAAAGTTTCAAGATGTCGTCCTTGAACGCTTCATTCAGTGGGTCAATTTTATTTGGACCCAAGGTCAAGGACTCTTTAACCAAATGGGAACAAGATTGTGAAACCTTTTGATGACTTCCAGGAGGGCTGCAAATTTAAGCAGAGCTTCAGATGAGGTGACAAAACTGCAAAAATCGGAAGTCGAAATGAAGAAATGGCTGCCTGAATATGAGACTGCTCAAGAAGAGATGTTTTAAAAATGAATAGACTGGGGATCGAGCACACAGGGAAAATCTGAGATTTTTTTGCTGTACCAAAGAAGCTGGAAGGAACAGACTGTATTAATTTTACGAAAGCCTAAATAAGCAACTAAACTCAATTAGCAACTCCTGCTGTGGAATACCAAAGTACATAACCTGGTCATGAGAAAGCAGTCTAGATCTTTAGTAATAAAGATGCAATCCTACCAGCAGGAGTTAATTCTGATCAAACTGTGGTAGGACAAAATTCTAAACGTGGGAGATAGCAGTGTGTTTATGGAAAATTTCTCTTTGTACACCACGCAGAAGAGGAGTCGATTTATTCCACTAATCAGTTAATGAGAAGCAGGCATGAGATTCAAACTGCTGTATCCAGGTATCTTCAGTATATTCTTTCCTGGAGGGACAAATCATTTTTTGATGCAGAACATGCAAAGGAGGTAATACAGAAGTCTGTCCAACAAAAAGTGAACTGTGAAACAGGAGGAGATTCTGCTTCTTTTTCTGGTAATAGACCACAAAGGGACTGTGCCAGTGAAGCCTTTTCCAGTGTTTCAACAAAATACTTGAGCGAAAAAAGCACAAGAGTTGACTAAGAGTACGTTAAAAGGAAGTGGAGACTGGAATGGAGATGGAGATAAACGGGAATAAAACCAGCAACTTGAAAATTGACAAATGTAGGATTATAAATCGTTAATTATATTTGTGAAACATGACAGAACAAGAAAATCTGAAAATATTGGACTATTTGTTTGACTTGGTTAGGGGCTATAAAGCATATGTCCTACTTCATGTCAATGTTTGGAGGAACACTTGGAAGAGAGGAAGAAAAGAGTTAGCCGTAAGTAAAACAAACTTTTGTTCTTAACAGTAATATTTGTATAGTGTATGATATCTGCATGCTGTAAAGTTTTCTCAGTTACTTTCAAGTGTAATCATGATATTAAAGTAAATGGATGCTCCCTGTTTTTCTCCTTTCTCCTTGTTCAGTTTTAAGAAATGTAGGTATTGGAATGTACGAGTCTTTTCAAAAGAGTATAATACAAGAAAAAATGTGCTTTTTCTCATTCTTGTATAGGGGAATGATTGGATTAAAGCTGTTGGCTTTATCAAGTAACAAAATTAAACTCTTCTGTAGCAAATGGATGTTTAGAAGCAACCATGGAGGCATATGTGATAGAGCAATAAAAACAGAATACTTCTTTCTTTCAATGGCTGGGAGATTGTTTCCTGAAAGCATTTAAGTGTTTACTCATTCTGGGTGAGCAATAACGATGAAACAAAAACAGACGGCACTTAGTGGAAGCACAAGCTATACCATGTGTCTTAACATGGGCAATATTACTTTTAGGTTAACCCAAGTCTGTCAAACCTAAGTCTGTCAGTGTGGCTATCAGTTTGGGACAGTTGCTCCTATTAGGAAGGTAAAACATCAATATTTCAAGATGTAGATAGTTTCTGTGTTAATATTAATAGGTATTGGGGGTGTGTTTTGTTTTTGTTTGAAGGCTTTCAATAAAACAAAAACTTTTGTAAGATGTGACTAGGCACAAATGGATATGACAAGAAACAACTGTATAAAAGGTCAACCTGCCAAACAGTGTGTGCATGTAACACAAAAGCTGGAACTAGATACTTAACAAAAAAGCTATTACAAATAAAAGGTGGAAATAACCTTTTAACATAATGAGCCTTTCAATATATCTTAAATTGTTAGTGGCCTCACAGATATATACAAAAGAGAGAGTAATGAACTATATTTAAAAATGGAGTGCAAATAGCTACACTACAGAAGACATTTGGAAAGAACTGAACATGTGAATTTGATGGAGGTTTTCAGGATGGTTATTCAGCGGAATTCCTAGGACAAAGGGAAAGAGTATTTATATTTAATTGCAAGAGGAGTTCCAATAGTGATAGAAGAGGATAAAAAGATGATGGTAGCTATGTAGTACTAAGGGGCTACTGGCATGTATTTATATTCCACCTAAAACCGCTACAATATAGCTTAAGAAAACTGTGGGCGAAGTCTGTTTTCATCAGGGATATCACTTATAGGTGGGCACTGGAATATGATCTGCAGCAGGGAAGATACGTCTGGGGGGGCCAGAAGGGGAAGTATAACAAAAGAGGGTAGATTTTTGAAGAAATTTATGAAAATGTTTGGCATGGAAGGTGTGAATTCAGTAGTAGGTGTTTGGCATGAATTTTATTATCCCCAAGATACAAAAACTGTGCTAGGCTAGACAACTTGCTTTTCACAGGAACTTATGCATGTCATTGAAAGTTTTGATAGCATCCAATACCTTTTTCAGACCACACGCCAATAATAACGAAAATAAAAATGCAGGTAAAGCCCAAACTGCTGTAAATGTGGTATTCTTTCTTCTCACAGCTCCCACCCTGAAAGGCTCGCACAGTTAGGACTGCATCCAGTTGGGCATTTAAAAAAAAAAAAAAAAAAACTGATAGCCACACTGGTCTACCCTCAATAACAAACTTAACTAAGGTATTCTCTTCTCACAGCTTCCACCCTGAAAGGCTCGCACAGTTAGGACTGCAACCAGCTGGGCATTTAAAAAAAAAAAAAAAAAAACTGATAGCTACACTGGTCTACCCTCAATAACAAACTTAACTTCTTTTTCTTTCGACTGTTCCCATTAGAGGTCACCACAGTGGGTCATCTGTTTCCATTTCTTCCTGCCCTCTGCATCTTGCTCTGTCACACCAACCACCTGCATGTCCTCTCTCACCACATCCATAAACCTTATCTTAGGCCTTCCTCTTTTCCTCTTACCTGGCAGCTTCATCCTTAGCATCCTTTTCCCAATATACCCAGCATACCTCCTCAGCACATGTCCAAACCAACGCAATCTCACCTCTCTGGCTTTGTCTCCAAACTGTTCAACTTGGGCTGACCCTCTAATATACTTATTCCTAATCCTGTCTACTCTCATCACACCCAGTGCAAATCTTAACATCTTTAACTCTGCCACATCCAGCTCTGACTCCTGCCTTTTTGTCAATGCCACTGTCTCCAACCCATATAACATAGCTGGTCTCACTACCCTCTTACAGACCTTCCCTTTCACTACACCTACACCAAATCTACACCCCGAATCCTCACCATTCCTCTATCCTCCCTCTCATTCACACACACATATTCTGTCTTAGTCCTGCTGACCTTCATTCCTCTCTTCCCTAGAGCACATCTCCACCTCTCCAGGGTCTCCTGAACCTGTTCCCTACTCTCACTACATATCACAATGTCATCTGCAAACATCATAGTCCACGGGGACTCCTGTTTGATCTAGTCTGTCAACCTGTCCATCACAACTGCAGATAAACGGCTCCGAGCTGATCCTTGATGTAATCCCACCTTAAACACATCCGTCACTCCCACTGCAGATCTCACTGCTGTCACACTACCCTTGTACATATTCTGTACCTCTCTTGTATACTTCCTCATACAATACCACAACTCCTGTCTAGGCACCCTGTCATATGCTTTCTCTAAGTCCACAAAGACACAATGCAACTCCTTCTGACCTTCTCTTTACTTCTCCATAAGCACTCTCAGAGCAAACATCACATCTGTAGTGCTCTTTCCTGGCATGAAACCATACTGCTGATCACCAATCATCACCTCTCTTCTTAACCTAACTTCTACTACACTTTCCCATTATTTCATGCTGTGACTGATCGATTTTATCCTTCTGTAGTTAATACAGCGCTGCACATCGTCCTTATTCTTAAAAATCTGTACTAAAACACTTTTTCTCCACTCCTCAGGCATCCTCTCACTTTCCAATATTTCATTAAACAATCTGGTTAAATATTCTACTGCCATTTTTCCTAAACTCCTCCAAGCTTCCACAGGTATGTCATCTGGACCAACAGCCTTTCCATTAGTTTCGTAGTTTCATAGTTTAGTACTAGGCTATCTGCCCTGAGGCATTTGCAAGCCTAGCCCTAGAGATGTGGCTTTCGTCACCCAATGTAGTGGTACTAAGGTGTATAGAATTAAATTTAGAGTACTGTGCCTTTGTTTAGTAGTGACACATTGAAGACCCCCTTACTTATTAAAATTAGTTTAAGTGTTAAGTATACAGGGGTGACCCCCGGGGTAAACCTACGATCTCCCATCCACTCGTCAAGATTTCTCTTGAGACAGTGAGGGGCTCTGCCTAACATGGACTGGGATTTTGTTCCAGAGTATGGGAAGCCTCTGAGTTATGAATCTGTCTCTCCAGCATGTTCTATTCATGTTTGTACTGAGGTTTAAATCTTTGGCTCTCGTGGTTCTTATAGATTTTGATTTTTTGAGGTGGAGCATGTCCATCAATTCCTGGTTGGACATGGCCTTGTATGTCAGACACAGATCACGTCTGAGCAGGCGGTATGCTACTGAATAGAGCTGGAGTTTCTTTAGCCTGGCAGCATATGACATATATTGGAAACCCTTGATCCTCTTGGTGAGGTACTTCTGGGGTCTCTCCAGCTGTTTTAAGTGCCGGGTGAGGTACATACCAAATGGGGTATTGTACTCTATCATGGGCCTGATAAGGGAGGAGTACAGGGGCATGATGACCTCCTTTGATCTGGATGTGAACCCCTTCATGATAAGGTGGGCAAGGTAGAAAGTCTTTCTAACCACTTTGGCAACGTGGGTGTCAAATGAGAGGTCACTATCAACTTGGGTCCCCAGGTCTCTGATTACTTTTTCGGTACTTAGTGGGTTACTGTCTATGTGATAATTTGTGAGTATTTTGTTTTTCCCAAAGGGGATGACTATACATTTCTTGGCATTCAGTTTAAGGCTGTGATTCCGGCACCAGTTGTCCGTTTCGGTGAGGCCTTTCTGTAGGATGTATGTGTCAGCTGGTGTATCGACTATGGCGCCTAGTTTGCAGTCATCTGCGAACTGTCAGCCACAACCCTCCCATGTTTGCTTTCACATCTGAGAAGTAAATGCCGAACAAGACGGGTCCCAGGACAGAGCCCTGTGGGACACCACTTGTGACTGGCTTTGAGTCTGACATGGCTCCCGCAATCTTGACTTTATGGGTTCTGTTCTTTAGCCAGTTTGCAACCCATCTTGTGACATGTGGATTTACTTTTAAGCTGTTTAGCTTTTCTATGATCCCCGAGTGGGGTATTGTGTCGAAGGCTTTAGCCAAGTCCAAGTAGGCTGTATGGACTGCCTTGCCCTCATCAATGGCTTTAGTGACTGTTTCGAAAAAGTCAACCTGGTTCAAAAGGCAGGATCTGCCTTTTACAAAGCCGAACTGGGTGGGATCAAGTGTCTGTAGGTCCCCAATGTCGTTTGAGTACCATGATAATTCTTTCCATAGCTTTGCAAACCAGGCTGGTCAAGCTTATGGGGCGGTAGTTCCCAGGGTCTGTAGTGGAGCCTCCCTTGTGGAGTGGTACCACTGTTGCTGTACGCCAGTGTTCAGGTACATATCCTGTAGTAAGGCTAAGGTTAAATAACATTTTTGTATGCGGGTTTAGCTCCTCTTGGAGTTCACATATCACGCAGCCGGGGATACCATCAGGTCCCATAGATGCTGTGTTTTTGCTTTGTTGAGGGCGGTTCTCACCTGGACATCAGAGATGACAGGGAGGTTACATTCAGCTGGGATGAGTATTTCTTCTTTTGGAGGTGATGGAGGGGAGAAATTTGCACTGAACCTGTCTGCCAGAATGTTGGCAATATCTGTGGGTTCGTTAAATTTTTTGTCGTTTTGTACTAACTCTGAGCATATCTGAGTATTTCCACCCAGGTTTCTAACCTAACTGAAGAATGCCTTGTGGTTATCTTTAGTGTCCTTGGCGATTTTTCTCTCAAAGTTGGCCTTGGATATTTTTATGAGAGAATGTAGCTTTCTACTAGTGCTGATCAGAGATGCCTTCCCTTTATGGGATTTTGCTCTGTCTTGCAGTAGCTTCCTTCTTTTGTTATACAATTTGTTTATGGCTGGGGTCCACCAGACAGGACGCTTTCCTTTGGTGGAGAGGGTCTTGGTTTTATTTGGGATTGCACGATCCATGCATTATTGGAGATGCCCGTAGAAAGCATCTGTGTAGGATTCGGCATTGTGGGATGTGGATTCCATTGGCCCTGAGGGCTTAAATGATACCATCTCAGTCTTGAGAAGTGTAAAGTCAGCTTTTGAGAAGTTTCTCACTGTAGTCTTTTGTGCTGGGGGTGGAGGTGGTAAATGTATGTCCAGGGTGATTAGTTTGTGGTCAGATCTCACCAGTGAGGGCAATACTTCCGGTGTGGAGCATTTTGTCCCCATGTTTGTGATGATCAGGTCTAGTATATTATCCCCCCTTGTGGGAGAGGTGACTAGTTGTTCCATTGCATTTGAGTTTATGAATTCCAGGAATCTTTGGGCTAGGGTGTTAGGGCTAGAATAGTGCACCCAGTCTATGTTAGGGTAGTTGAAGTCTCCCAATATGATGGTATTTGGTGAGACATTCATATCTTCCAATGTCTTCAGGAAGGCTGAGTGGGGTTCTTGAGATTGGGAGGGTGGTCTGTAACATGCAACCAGTTGTATAGCAGTTTTGCCTACGGTTAGCTGCACCTGGATGATCTCCGATGCTTCATGAGTTGCCACTAACCTAGAGGTGTGGGTGTCCTTGATGAATATGGATACTCCCCCTCCCTTTGTGGTTCAGCCCGGGTTTTGGGGCCGAAAAGCATGATACGAGGTAAAGCCTGGTAGTGCTGGGGTGCTCTCAGGAGCCTGGAACCAGGTCTTGGTTACAGCGCAGACATCGATGTTCTCCATATTGAGGAGTGCTTCGAGAGCCTGCATCTTGAGATTTAGACTTCTGGCATTGAGCAGCATTACCCTTAATTTTATTCCATTTTTGTTTTCTAAGGAGGTGGGTTCGTCTTTTGAGCCTTTCCTAAAAAAGGCACTATGGGGGTGGCAAGAGCCTTAGCCAATATCCGGAAGCCCAGTGGTGACAGGTGCAAGCCGTCCCTTGCAAGCGTGGCTTGTCCAGCATGTCATCCCAAGCAGACAGACATTGGATCCCCCTAGAATGACACCAGTAATTGAGTCAATTATTAAAGCTGATCATCTTGTCTTTGTATTGTGGCATCATTCTTGGTGAGGGCAGGATGCTGGTCAGGGTCATACCAGCCTGGGCTACATAATCAGAGAGCTCCTCAATGTCTCTTTTCATGAAGTCCAAGGAGGTACGTCTCAGGTCATTCACGCCGGCATGGACAATGACGGAGTCATATTTGTACGTGCTTTTGAGTGACCTGAGTGCGTGTGTTATATGGCGGATCCTAGCCCCCGATAGGCAGCTTACCGTTACCCTCTCCTTGCTCAGCCTGGTAAGTGGGACGTCAGTGTGTCTGACTATAGAGTCACCTATCACTAGTGTATCAGGCATAGTGTTTGGCCTTAAGGGCTGTGATTTATTGACACACTGATTTATTGAAGTATGTGTTGCATGTGTTATGTTTTGAGGTGGTGGATTTTTGGTTGTCTGCTTTGGGAGCCTCTGTTGTTTTGGTAAGATGTTCTTCATCTCACATTGCTGCAGTCCTTACACTTGGGTAGTCCGCTGTCCTCGGTCGGCCCGAATAAAGTATAAGGCTGACGTCAGTCAAGGCGCATTTGACTGACATCAGGACGTCAGGGTACAAATGCGCATGACCGACGTCATATAATCAGTCTTTTTTGCCGCATGGTCCGATGCAGAAGCAGTATTGCAAGTGCCGGTTGGCGTTCTGAAATTTTTCGATTTCGGAGTTTCAGACCGAGTCAAAGTTGGCTAAGTACCCCGTTGGGGAATATTTTAGTTTTTTCTTGCCTCAGTGGTTTACCGGATGTCAGAAAAAGTGAATAATTGTATTTCTTGTGGGAAACAGATACCGCATAGAGACTATCATACTTTGTGTATTCCTTGTTTAGGGACTGAGCACGACATTGTTGGGTGTCGCTCTTGTGCTAGATTCAATAAGCGCACTATAAAGAGGAGATTAGATTGTGCCAGGTTAGTCTTCGGGAAGTGGTGCAATTATAAAATGCCGTCGGATGCTCCGACGCCCGCTTCTTCGAAGAAGCGCAAGGACAAAGCAGTTAAGCCTAGGCTAGAGGAACCGTCCGTACCGGACGCCGGTTCTTTAGAGGTGTCGGTGGAGCCGGTGGTTCCACCGGAGGTTTCTTTGGGATCCCAGGGAGAGACTTTGTTATTGCAGGATGTGGCCTCTCAGGAGGCAGGTCAGGGTGATGGGGCTTCTCAGGTTACTATACTCCCCTCCCTGCCTAGGGTGGTTAGGCCCTCTCCTTCTGTTTCCAAGGCTTCTCCCAGAGGCAGGCCAGGTTTAGCTTCAGTTGGTGCCACCCCTAGTTCTTCAGGAACTGTGCCCAAGAAGCATATGCTTAAAATGGCAGAAGATTTGATTACTTTGATTAGGGGTTCTTTGCCCCCTCCTGATAAGAGACCTAGGGTGGAGCATGAGCTAGGGAGTTTTGAGCAGGCTTCGGATGTTTCAGAGTCTTCGGCTGAAGACTTGCAGGAGTACTCTCCTTATTCTGATTCTGATGTGGATGATTCTACTCCTTCTGCTTCTCCTCCTGAGGATTTTTCTTTTCAGAAACTCTTCATTCCATGAGGGAGCATTTTAAGTGGGAAGGTCAGGACTTCTCTGATTCCAGGAAAAGGCTTAGGGAATTTTTGTTTTTACCCCAGCATAGGCCTTTGGCTATACCTCCTGTTTTGGATGTAGTGGAAGATGTTTTTACAGAGGCTTCTCTTAATCCTGATTCTTTGCCTCCTGCTCCTGTTAAACCGGATAGGTATTACAGGGTGCCTGAAGCTCATAAGTATCTTTTTAAGAGTCCTAGGGCAGACCCAGAAACTGTTAGCCAGGGGCCTAAAGGTGTTAAGGCTTCTGTTGTCAAGAATCCGGTTCCTGCAGATAAAGAGGCCAGGGCCTTGGATAGATGGGGAAAGAAAGTTTATACTTCTTCCACTCTAGCTATGAGGGCTTTGAATTGCCAGTTTCACATGTTGAAATACCAAAACTATCTCCTTTCACAATTGAAGTCTAAGGTTGATGCTTACAGTACATGTTTCTGAACAGGTGGGTAAGCATTCTTTGCAATGTGGTTTTGATGCTGTACAGGCCTCATCTAGGGTGGCTGCCACTGGGTCAGTTCTTCGCAGGCACGCCTGGCTGAGGGATCAAAATTTATCTGACCATGTTAAAACAAGGATTTTAGATGCTCCTTTACAATCTGATGTGTTGTTTGGTTCTCCTGTTGAGGCAGTTTTAAAGAAAATGGAAGACAAGGCTAAGTCTATGCAGACTGTTAAAGATTTTTTGCAGGTTCAGCCTCCAAAGTTTAGTAGAAATTGGCCTACTAAGGGGTGGACGTATCCTTCTTATGATTCCCAGTCTAGGGGTAGATCTAGACGTGGTAGGGGCAGAGCTCAGGGCTCTTTCAGGCCTAGAACAGGGAGTTCTCCTGCACAGTCTTCGGGTGAGGGCAGGGGTCAGTCCTTTCGTAAACAGACCCAATGACCTACCTTTTCAGCTGCCAGAGCCTTCTCGCCTGGCAGCACCTTTGGGAGGAAGGTTGGCACTTTTCAAAGAAAATTGGAGTTTAATTACCCAAGACAGATGGGTATTGGATATCATACACCACGGTTACAGGTTTTATTTCCATACCTTGCCTCCTTTCAAAGGCATGCCAGACGTTCCTCCTCAACAAAGAATAGAGGCTCACAAGCAAATTTCTCTGTTACTCCAAATAGGGGCCATACAGCCGGTCCCTATGCCAGAAGTGGACCTAGGATTTTATTCTCGCCTGTTCCTAGTACCAAAGAAGGGGAACACGTGGAGACCAATTTTGGATTTATCTATCCTCAACACTTATCTGGACATTCCCAAGTTCAAAATGTTGACGTTACAACAGCTTTTACCTCTGCTGGGCAAAGATCATTGGATGGTAACTTTGGATCTCAAGGAGGCTTACCTTCATGTTCCTATCAGACTAAGTTGCAGGAAGTATCTGCGTTTTCGAGCTGGGACTTCTCACTATCAGTTCTCTGCATTGCCCTTTGGCTTATCTACTGCGCCCAGAGTGTTCACGAAAGTTCTGGCTCCAGTGATAGCTTTCTTCAGGCTAAAAGGAATACAGATCTATCCTTATTTGGACGATTGCCTGATTCTGGCACAAGGAAGGGACGAGCTTCTTCATCATTTGGAATATGTGATAGCAGTGCTAAGATGCCTAGGGTATTCTGTGAACGAAATAAAGTCCAGTCTAGTACCCTCTCAGGACATGTGCTTTCTGGGTGTAAGACTGAATACAGCATCCCAGATGGCCTTTTTGACCCCGGACAAACAAAAGAATCTTTCCCTTTACTTCCATCAACTATCTCATCAGTCCGGGCTGACTGCAAGGACAGTCCTTCAAGCCTTAGGGTTCATGGCATCTTGTATTCTGGTGTTTCCCAATGCCAAACTGCATATGAGGAAGCTGCAATGGTATCTCAAAAATGTATGGACACAGCACTGCCAGGATCTGGACACTGTCATTCAAATAATACCTTGCATTCAAAGGGAATTTTTGTGGTGGGCTCAGGAATGTCACCTAAACAAGGGACTCTCTGTGACCTGGCCAGAGGCGAGTCAGATTTTAACGACAGATGCCTCAGACAAAGCTTGGGGAGCTCATCTAAATGGAAAGTGGATACAAGACAAGTGGCCTGCCAGACTACAACCTCTACATATCAACTTGAAGGAGATGTTAGCAGTCCAGTTTGCATTAATAGCTTTCAAGGATTTACTTCTTCCAGGGCAGGTGTTGATTCTAACAGACAACACAACTGTCATGTGGTATATCAACAAGCAAGGGGGAACACATTCTTATCCGCTATGCAGGCAAGCAATGATTTTGTGGGAGACTGCTCTCAGTTTACAGCTCAATCTTCAGGCAAGGTTTCTGCCGGGAGCACAGAACTCCTTAGCAGATGTGTTGAGCAGACGAATTATGGATCCCCACGAGTGGAAATTGGATCCTCATGTATTTCAGAAATTGACAGTGTCATGGGGAACTCCAGACATAGATCTGTTCGCTTCTCCACTAAAGGATGCTCTTTCTTTCAATTGGAGCAATCTTCATGTGTATGCCTTTCCACCTCTGCCTCTCCTCCCAAAGGTACTTCTAAAGGTCAGACAGGACAAGCCAAGGATGATTTTAATAGCTCCAGATTGGCCTCGACAGCACTGGTACCCATTACTGAGAAGTCTGGTACGGAAGCCTCCATGGCCTTTGCCTTCGATTCCACACCTGTTGTCCCAGGAGGACAGTCATTTGCTCAATGTCAAACTTCACTCTCTTCACCTAACAGCCTGGCATATTCTGTTTTGAACCATAGAGGGTCTCAACTTCCACAACAAGTTTTGAATGTGATTTTGGAAGCTAGAAGGCCTAGTACAAGGAAAGTGTACGCAGATAAATGGAAGAGATTTTTATTTTGGAGTGCAGCAAAGGATTTTGATGTTTCTGAGCCTAATTTAAGTGTGGCTCTTCAATATCTTACTGAGTTACTGGACAAAGGTTTGTCCTTCTCTTCTATTAAGGTTCATGCTGCAGCAATTTCAGCTCACTATGACTGTGACCCACCATTGTTTTCTCATCCTTTGTTCAAGCAATTTCTTAGAGGGCAAAGAATATAAGACCCCCACGTAGAGCTCCTACTCCTGCTTGGGATCTCAATTTTGTGTTGGAGAAACTCACTCTACAACCTTTTGAGCCGGCAGCTACTACTGAGTTGAAATATTTATCATGGAAGACTGCCTTTTTGTTGGCCATTACCTCTGCAAGAAGGGTTTCTGAATTGCAGGCCCTTATGGCGGTTGAGCCTTTCTTAATTTTCCATAAGGATAGGGTATCTTTACGTACTAATCCTTCCTTTATGCCTAAAGTGGTTTCTAGTGTGGCTTTAAACCAAACTATTCATTTGCCTACTTTTTATGCAAATCCCCAAAATAAAGGGGAAAAGATTTTGCACACTTTAGATGTACACAGGCAGTTGCGATATTATTTGGACAGAACTAAAGGGTTCAGGCAGTCTCAGCAGTTATTTGTTTCTTTTGCTTTGAGTTCTCAGGGCAAGCCTGTGTCAAAACAAACTATTTCTAAGTGGATTGGGTTTTGCATTGCTTTCTGTTATTCCCATCATGGCAAGGAGATTCCAGCTGGGATTAGGCCTCATTCCACTAGGGCTACTGCCACTTGACAGCTTTTTGAGGGCCGTGGCAACCAAGGATATTTTGGAGGCAGCTACTTGGAGTTCAGTGCATACTTTCTCTAGGCATTATCACCTTCCACTTTACTCTAAATCCAGGGCTGGTTTTGCCACTGCTGTTTTGCAGGGCATTTTGGCAGCTCCTGCATCCTTATAGTTTGGCCATCCTCCCTTACCTCTGCTTTGGGATTCTACCCAAGTGTAAGGACTGCAGCAATGTGAGATGAAGAATATAGTACAGTTTTGTACCTACCATAAATGTAGATGTTCGAAGATCCACATTGCTGCAGTCCAATTTACCCTCCCTCCTTCCCCTCTGTAGTTAGAGGTGGTTGTGTGGGTTGGGTTGTAAATATTGTGTATATTGTATATATTGTACATATAATTAGTGCAAGGGTGGTTGGTTGTTTGTTTGCTGTCTTTTGGTTTTGACCTTTATTTTTAGGGTCTTCTGACATCTGGGGCAAGAAAAGACTGAGGATATGACGTCGGTCATGCGCATTTGTACCCTGACGTCCTGATGTCAGTCAAATGCGCCTTGACCGACGTCAGCCTTATACTTTATTATTCGGGCCGACCGAGGACAGCGGACTACCCAAGTGTAAGGACTGCAGCAATGTGGATCTTCGTACATCTACATTTATGGTAGGTACAAAACTGTACTTTTTGTAATAAAGCCTCCGAGTATATTTTTGTGTTATGCGTTTGATTTGCAGTTGGGGTAGGTCTATGTGTGACTGGGTTTGTTGTGTGTGTGGTTACCTTCTCCTCCTGTCTGGTCTTGCCAGTCCTGAGTTGAGAGTTCAGCCACCAGTTTGGCTATATAGTTGCATCTCTCACATTCTTCATCCTCTTCATAGCTATCCTTACTTCCCTCCTTGCTAATCCATTGCACTTCCTGATTCACTATCCCCACATCATCCAACCTTCTCTCTCATTCTCTTCATTCATCGGCCCCTCAAAGTACTCTTTCCATCTGTTCAACAACACACATTCCTCGCTTGAGTACGTTTCCCTCATTATCCTTTATCACCCTTACGTGCTGCACATCTTTCCTAGCTCGCCCCTCCGTTTAGCCAATCGGTACAGGTCCTTTTCTCCCTCCTTAGTGTCCATCCTTTCATACAACTGTCCATATGCCTTATCCTTAGTCGTTGCCACCTCTCTCTTTGCCATGCACCTCATCTCCTTATACTCCTGTCTACTTTCTTCATTTCCTCTGACAATCTCACTTCTTCGCCAGCCTCTTTCTCTGTATACTCTGTACTTCCTCATTCCAGCACCAGGTCTCCTTGTCCTACTTCCTCTGTCCAGATGTCACACTAGCAGTCTCCCTTACTAGCTCTGCTGTAGTTACTCAGCTGTTCGGTAGCTCTTCACTGCCACCCAGTGCCTGTCTTAACTCTTCTCTGAACTCCACCTCACAGTCACCCTTTCAATTTCCACCATCTGATCCTTGGTGCTGCCCTCACACTCCTCCTCCTCCTCTTTTTGATCAACAACATCATTCTACAGATCACCATTCTATGCTGCCTAACTACACTTTCCCTCATCACCAATTTACAGTCTCCAGTCTCCTTCAAACTGGCCCTCCTGCATAGGATGTAATCCACCTGTGTGCATCTCCCTCCACTGTTGTAAGTCACCCTATGCTCCTCCCTCTTGTTAAAATACGTATTCACCACAGCCATGTCCATCCGTTTTGCAAAATCAACTACCATCTGACCTTCTGCATTCCTTTCCTTAATGCCATACCTACCATCACTTAATTATCCCCTTTGTTCCCTTCACCAACATGCCCATTGAAATCTGCTCCAATCACCACTTTCTCACCCTTGGGTACAGTCATCACCACTTCATTCAACTCACTCCATTTTTCTTTCTCATCCATCGCACACCCAGTTTGCAGAGCATATGGACTAATAACATTCATCATTATACTATCAATTTCCAGCTTCATAAACATCACTCTATCTGACCCTCTTTTCACGCCCAAAACACTGTTGACATACTGTTCCTTCAGGATAATCCCTACCCCATTTGTCCTCCCAACCATACCATGATAGAACACTTTTTGAACCCGCCTCCAATACATCTGGCCTTACTTCCCTTCCATCTGGTCTCTTGCACACACAATATATCAACCTTCCTTCTGTCCATCATATCAGCTAGCTCTCTCCCTATACCAGTCATACTGCCAACATTCAAAATTCCTACCCTCACTACCACACTCCTAACCTTTCTCCTCTCTTCCTGCATTCAGGCATGCCTTCCCCTTCTTCTCTTTCTCCTCCTTCGGCCCAAGCTACTATTTTTTCTAAAGTCTTTCTGCTTAAACTGTTTAAATCAGCTGTACTGGGTCAACATCACCAAACTTCCCAGCCCTTAAATAAGACACCGAATGCTAAAAAGTTCCACCAAATTAAAGTTGCTGTCTGTGTTGAAAAACACAACATAGATTAGAATTTAAAGCAAGTAAGAAAACAAGAAAAAATCCTCTTACTTTAATCACAGGCTCTGAGGATTCCTCTGTTGTGGTTAAGCCCTGCTCGCCCTCCGGGCTTGCTTTGCTCCCCTCCCTCCCGCCCCAAGTACCTCTGAATTTATAACCCCTCAGTCACACCCCTCCCCCTCCTTCACCAACCATTAACAGGAATTAATTTATAACCCATCCCTTCCACTATCTCCCCACCTACTATTACACTAGGTTGCCTACCTACCAGGAGTATATTCCCCCTATTATGTCTCTAATACTAAGTAATACCACCTCTACACCCTACCTTTACTAATCACCCTTTATTCTCTCTGTCTATGAAAACCAGTCCTGTATAAGATTCAACCATCCCAAACGCCTTGCTTACCACCCAATCCTCTCAAACCATTCTGCCCACTCATTCATGTCCATCGATGCCAACTCCTTTACCCCTGCTAGCACCCACCCCATTATACCCAGATATGTTAACACCAAAACTAAATGCTGACAAAAACTAATAAATTTCTAAAGCTCATAGCTAGTTTGCCCACACCCTTACTATAGATGGGGATATCCACCCCAACCCTGGGCCACCATCCCCAGGCAACACTAACTCAAATCCATAACAGCCCAAACATAAGATCAAGCCTAAATAGACCCCCCCCCAAACTCACTATTGACCTGCCACTTAAACATTAGAAGCAGTAACAATAAGGTATACAACCTCCATGCCCTCCTGACAACCTATTCCCCTGACATACTTTGTCTCACTGAAACATGGTTAAAACCAAACAAAACAAAAAAATGAATTGCTGGCAAAAAAAAAAAAAGTAAACCAGAAGCCAAAAATTTTGCGCTTTCATCCACTGTTTAATACGTGAACTTACTCAGAAACATTTTCAAGTGATTTCCAGTTCCTTAAATAACTTACTAAACAGGAAATGACATCATGACCATCAAACTGAAAAAATAAATGTGATTTTCTACAAAAATGAAGTATTATCATAATAACAAATATATATATATATATATATATATATATACATACACACACAAATGAATGTATATACACATACATATGTATAAATGCAAAAAGTCATAAAATGCAATGTAAATTCATGCTATGAATGAGCATGAATTTACATTGCATTTTTGACTGTATGTTTGCATTTATACATATGTATGTGTATATACATTAATTTGTGTATATATATATATATATATATATATATATATATATATATATATATATATATTTGTTATTATGATAATACTTCATTTTTGTAGAAAATCACATTTGTTATTTTTTCAGTTTGATGGTCATGATGTCATTTCCTGTTTAGTAAGTTATTTAAGGAACTGGAAATCACTTGAAAATGTTTCTGAGGAAGTTCACGTATTAAACAGTGGATGAAAGCGCTAAATTTTTGGCTTCTGGTTTACTTGTTTTTTTTTTGCCTGCAGTTCATTTTTTCTTTTGTTTGGTTGTCATTAATTTTTATGGTTAAAACCAACTATGCCAGATAATGAAATTCTACCTCCAGGATATAATATACTCAGTCTAGATCGTACTACCAGGAAAGGTTCTCTATAAAACCACCCCAAATGTTACTCTAGAGAACCTTCAACCACCTATATTTAACAAAGCAGAAATTATGATTTCCAAACTACAAATAAAAATAAATGTATAAACCTATTGTGTCTATATTCCCCCCCAGGTAATAACTCTGTGACCCCAGAAGACATTCTCTACTGGCTATCCAGTGCCTACCCCCAAGAGACCAGTGTTCTAGGGGACTTCAATATAGATTGGAACACCTGCACTGCAGAGACCCCAACCACCCACGTAAACCTATATGGTGTTACACAAACTATAACCTCCCCTACTAGGATCAGCAAGCCTAACAATAAAGAAAGTATCCTAGACTGGATACTAATTAGTAGCCCCCACCACATGTACAAATCAGGTACTCTCCCTGAAGATCTAAGTGATCATTTCTTAATGTATACTATTGGGCATAAAGTTGAATGTCCACATCTACCCACCTATAAAACCATAAGAAATAACAAAAACTTCAACCTTAATAAATTCTTAGAAGAACTTAAATTATGCAGTTGGTCAATTCTGAAACAACTACCTCTAGATCAGGCCGTAACACACTTTAATAATACATTCCTGGCCATCCTTGACCGTCGTGCACCTGCACACTCTATTAGAATTAAAACAAAAGTTGCCCCCTGGCTCAAAGATCAGCGAAATAAATAATGCTTGGAACACCTGGCGCTCCTCTAAAGCCCCACAAGATCAACTCAAATCTTGACAATATAGGAATGATGCAAAAAAAAATCCATATTACTAGACAAAAGAAACTATTTCTGCCATCTACAGCAGAAATACCACAACAAGCCACAGAAGGTCTGGGCAGGTATTAACAAACTCCTCCACCTAAGGCAATCCACAACTCCAACCCCCTCAGCCCCAGCCCCAACCCAAAAATCGCCAGAGTCCATTGCCAACATCTTCAACAGTTTCTTTACAGAAACCATCCAGACCCTTGCTGCTAGCAAACTTAAACCCACTTGTCCTAATGCTGAAACCCCTAAACCCAGTGACATTCTCTCCTTTAGCTTCAAGAAAGTTCCAACTTCACTCATTAGAGCCCTAATTAAAAAACTCAAACCAACCACCCTTTCAGCTGACCACCTCCCTGCAGACTACCTGCAAAAAGCTGTTGATGGTATACCATACCCTGTCTCTAGTTTGATAAACAGAACCATAACTGAAGCCTCTATCTGGAAAATATCACATGTCATACCACTCCACAAAGGAGGCAGCTCGATTGAGCTGTTGAACTATAGAGCAATAGCTATCCTTTCCCCTCTGGCTAAACTTATGGAAGTGTATCCATAAACAACTCTTACAATACCTTATTCAATAAAATCTTCTGGCCAACTCCTAGGATGGATTTAGACCACAGCACAGTACCACCTCAGCCCTCCTCTCCTTTTCTAATGTCATAAATTCCAACCGTAACAACAACAAAAACTGTCTGCTGCCCTGTTTCTCGATCTTTCAAAGGCCTTCGACATAGTTAACCACCATCTACTCTTACTTACCATAAATAAAATATCCCTAAACAACCATGTCATTCAATGGTTTCAGTTTTATCTTAGTGGAAGATAGCAGGCTGTCCTTTGGCAGGACAAACTCTCCACCCTTCTTCCTGGTACCCTTGGTGTCCCTCAAGGCTCCATATTAGGTCCTCTTCTTTTCTCCGTCTTTATCAATGACCTCCACGCTGTAATCCCAAATGCAGCCAGTATACAATATGCCGATGACGCCACCCTGATTTGCTCAACCTCTACCCCTACAGATCTCCTTAGTTTAACCCAGAAAACCTTTACTACAGTGGGAAAACTGGATCTCTAATCAACAGCTGATATTAAACCCTAATAAAACTAAGCTATTGCTCTTCTCCCCTACTCACAAATCCTCTCAACCTTCATTTACTATAACATCTAACAATGGGACCATAATCTCACAAGATATGTGTACCAAACTCCTGGGTGTTATAATAGATGACCTCAAATATGATATGCACGTAAACCAAACTATTAAAACTGTTTAATAAAAAGCTTGGCTCCCTATACAAAAACCTTTTCTCATCCCCTCTAGCTAGGACTGCCATTGCCCTTACCGATCTGCTTTCAACTCTACTCTAGGCCTCGCCAATACTCCCTAACTTGAATGAAACTGATCTCGGCAAACTCTAGTTGCTACAATCAAATTGCCAGGTTTAGCACAGGAACTCCCTACAGGGCACACTGTTGTCAAAACCTAAACCTCTTAGGATGGCTAGAACTCCCCAGGCTAATTCAGTATAATCAACTTACTGTAGTATTCAAGGTTATTAACCATCCAGAAAAAAAACGCCTTCCCGTAAAAACATTATCCATCCCTACAAAAACGCTAAGCCACTTCGTTCCACTACAAAACTTTTGGTTCAATCTGTTAAAGCCAACAACCTATCTGGAGAATCTTTGCAAGTTCAGTGGGCAAAACCTGGAATTTGCTCCCATCTGACCTTACACTGAACCCCTCCCTTAATCAGTTCAAAAAAAATCTAACCCAGTATTTTAAAACTCACTAATTATGTCCTTGCTCTAACCCTGACTAAAGCCTCATCTACTTCCATATCCCTGCAATTTTTTATTCACAGTGACTAACCTCTTACACTAAAAAGTTTGAAAAGAGAAAAAGAGAAATTGCAACATCTTTGCAGATTTGTATATACCCTGCACCTGTAGGTTTGATAACAGAAACTAACATATTTGTATACATTTCTGAATATAAACTGTATTCTTCACAGGCTTGAAATATGAGACTGTAACTTGTATGTTAATACAATATGTTTGTGCATGTTACTGTAACTTGCTTGTCTTTATCTGTTTGTAAGTTTGGAGCTTTTTCTCCCCGAGCCTCCGCTGAAAATGGACATGTATCCATTCAGACTATCCTGGTCAACAAAAGTAGAATAAAATAAATAAATATAAAGGAGACTGCTGCTTTCCCCACTATCTGTTGAAAATAGAGGAATTTAATGAATGGGTAGTGGAAGTTAATCAGGAGTTACTAGAGAAATTTCTTCTTAAAATGTAGCACTAGAGTGGGGAAAAATTAAAATGGAGTTTAAAAATATGGAGGAACTTAAAGGGAGAAATGGTTAAGAAGTAATAAGAATTATTTAGAGCGACTGACAAATGTAAGTATTGCAGAATAGGGGGGAGTCTCACAGAACAAGAGGAGGAGCAATTGTAGAGTGCTAAGCAGAAAATAAAGGGTTACCCCAATAATATGCATGAGTTTAGAAAGATTGCTGTTAAGCAACTTTGTTTTGATAATGCCAGAGCACCAAAACTTTTAGCACAACGACTTGGGCACCAGAAAATAGAAAAGGTTGTGTCCAAGCTTAGGGAGCCTAGAACAAGGAAGGTAGTGAGATCCTGTAACGGAACTATAAATATTTCGGAAATTGTATGAAAGTCTGTATAAAGCAGAGAAATATGGAGAGGAAGAAAAGGTACAAATGGAAATGTTTATAGAAGAATTAAATATGTCAAGGTTAGTGGTAGATGAGTAACTCAATTACTAATAGTTAGGAAAGGAGGAGATAAGATACAAATGGTGATGTATAATCAATTGACAGGAAAGTCACCAGGAATAGATGGTATTCCTGTGGAAGTTTGGAAGCTAGGAAGGAAAATAATAAAGATCTAGAAGGTTTTAACAGTATTAAGAGGAGGAGAAACACCAACTTGCTGGAAGAAAGCGGTAGTGGCTGTAATACCTAAAGAGGGTAAAGACCCATCAGATCCTGTTTCATACACGCCCATTCAATCCTAAACCATAATTGTAAACGGTTTGTCTATAATGGCTAAAAAAAAATGGCAAAGGTGATGCCAAAATTGATAGACCTAGATCAATGTGGGTTTGTGGAGGGGAGGCAAACATTTGACAACATTAACAGAACATTGATCCAGAGGGAAGCTGAATGTAAGAAAATACCACTTGTTGGTGGGTCTTGATGTAGAGAAAGCATTTGACAGAGTAAACTGGGGCTTTATGAGCAGGGCAATGGAAACATTTGCAGTCCCTGATAAAGTAATCAAGGTTGATTTAGGAGGATTTAGGAGGGATCAGAGGCAAAACTTAAAGTGGGGTGATTCCTCTCTGATCATTTCTACGTACTATATACTACAGTTTATAACATCTGCTCACCATTTTAATGAATGGGTCAACTATCGTCTTCTGACTTTTTGTTTTGAATGTGACTAATTTTTTGTCAAGTGCATTTTTACTTACATTGATATAAGAATCTTATTTGCTGGATGCTTTTTAAAACTTGATCATTTATAACTAGAGTGACCAGTCTTTGGTATTATTCTAGTTGACTTTTATTTATCATATTTTTGGTGGGATCATACTGTTGAATAATAGCTGTGGGTATTTGGAATTATTGGTTGACACTAGGTACTTCACCCCTACACCATATCACCATCTCAACCCTCACACACTCAACTCCTACTATATACCATTTGCATCACTTCCCTAACTCTGCTAACCACCATTATCAGTTACCAAACACCACTTACCTACACACTATTCATTCCTTGCAAAGGAGGAGCAGTACTCCAAACCCCATACCATATTTACAAATAACCCCCTACAAGTATCACACCACCATAATTCACCATCTCAGACACAAACTATGCCCATCAAATAGCTAATCCCACACCACTCTTAATTACACAAAACTTAACTTTATGTACACCTGAAAACAGCACTAGTATGCTGCGGTGACATACACCCCAACCCAGGCCCACTCAGTCCAGATAGACCAATCCCAGACTTAAATACAACCCTACTCCAAAGGCCCACAAACTCACTCCTCATCATAAATCTAAATATTAGAAGCATCTTAAATAAGGTCCATGACCTCCATGCCTTAATCTCCTTTTACCATCCAGATATTGTCATTCTGACAGAGACCTGGCTTAAGCTCCTAATTCAAGATAATGAAATCACAGCACCAGGCTACAATATAATCAGAAATGACAGAGTAGGAAAAAGGGGTGAAGGAGTAGCAATGCTGTATAAAACTCACCTTATCTTAGAAAAACTAGATACAACAACCCCAGACTTGGATAACACTGAACTCATCCTCACTAAACTGAAACTTAACCCACATAAACATATCAACATTATAGGATGCTACATCCCCTCAGGGAACAATATTACCATCACAGAAAAACTGCTAGAATGGATGACCAACACCTTTCCCCAAGAAAACATCCTATTAGGCGATCTTAATATTGACTTGGATAACTGCTCCAATCTAAACCCCATCTCCCATATTAACTTACATGAACTAACCCAACTAATAACTTCCCCCACCAGAACAGACAAAAGTACCAAACCTCAGTCTATACTAGACTGGATACTAGTATCTCATCCTTCCCATATATCTCATGCTGGTTGCCTGCCAAATGCCCTTAGCGACCACCTAGCTCCCCAACTGACCCAATAAATTGTCAGGGGAATAGAAAAAACTTCAATCAACTCAACTTCAATATTGACCTAAAACTATGTAACTGCCCCCCCCCCCCCTAAAAACTTTGGACCTTGATGAAGCAGTACTATATTTCAATTCTACCTTTATTAACATACTTAACCACCATACCCCTCCTAGAATTAGAAGAATCAGAACTAAACATGCACCTTGGCTAACTTTAAATAATAAAACATTACTCAGAGATAGTCCTATCATAAAAGCAAATCCCAAATACTCAAACATACCGTCAGTTACGTAACAAAGTAAAACAACTTATTAAAATAGACAAAATCTCCTACTACCAAAATATGCAGAATAAATATGTTAACAACCCAAAAAAGTTCTGGGCTGCTGTCAACACTGTACTGCAACCAGGGAAAACAACCACCCCCACCCACAAAATAGTAAACAACCATGACAACATTCCCACTCATCTCAACTAATTCTTCACAGAAACTATCCAAAACCTAGCCAACAACTAACTAAGCCCCAACGACCCATCTCCAACTAAAACACCCTCTTCACCCAAAACAAATCTCGGTTACCCCATCTTCACCTTCAACCCAGTGCCAACCAAAATCATACAAAAATTACTCATAAAACTTAGGCCAGCCTCTACAGCTGCCGATAATATACCTTCCGAATATCTGCAACTAGCAGCTGAAGCAATATCCTACCCTGCCTCCATATTAATAAACAGATCTGTCTCAGAGTGCAAAGTACCCCATCTTTGGAAAATATCACATATTACACCACTGCACAAAGGGGGGTACCTCTGTAGAACTTGATAACTATCGACCCATAGCAATACTATCCCCCCTATCAAAACTTCTAGAGAAGGTTGTCCACATGCAACTGATGAAATACCTTTAGGAAACAAATTACTATCCACTCAGTAACATGGTTTCAGACCCTTTCATAGCACCACCACTGGACTTAACATCATTCACTAGTACCGTCAATAACCACAGAAACAATGGACTGCTAGTATTTGCAACTCTTAGACTTATCTAAAGCCTTTAACATGGTCAACCATGAAAAACTGCTTCATCCACTAACCACCCTAAATCTCAGCTTCTCTACTATTTCTTGGTTTAAGAGCTACCTAGATGGTAGGCAACAAGCTGTAAAATGGCTAAATCAGCTCTCTCCCTTACTGCCCGTCTCCCGAGGTGTACCCCAGGTCTCCATCCTGGGTCCTCTACTCTTCACCCTATTTACTAATCAACTACCATCCACCATACCCAAAGCCTCAGTAGTCCAATATGCAGATGATACCACCATTATCTATGCAGACAACTCCCTTGACCACCTCCTCTCCCTAACACGAGAATGTTTTTCCCTGGCAGAAACATGAATCACTAACCAAAACCTCATTCTAAACCCAGCCAAAATTAAATCACACCTCTTTAGCCCTCACATCTCCACCCTCTTCATCTAACTTTTCAATCTCCTGTCATAACACCACCATTATACCCACCAGTCATGCCAAACTGCTAGGTCTTGAAATTGACAATAGCCTTAAATTTGGCATTCATATCTCCCAGACCATAAAGAGTCCACAGAAAAATGGGTCTACTCTTATCGCAGCAAACAGTTTCTCACCAGTCACTCTAAGGTTACCACAGCCAGGACACACCTCCTATCGACCCTACTTTACGCCTCCCCCGTGCTTACCAATCTCTGAAAAACTGAGCTCAACAAACTAGATAGCTGCTACAATAAAATAGCCAGATTTGCCACAGGATTACCTTCTAGAACCCACCATTGTGAAATCCTCAAAAAACTCTGGCTAGAACTCCCGCTGACCCTTCAAGTCAACCAACTATCACTTGCTCACAAAGCACTGCATCATGCAGGCAACACACCAGCCCTGCAGCAACCACTCCAGCCTTACACCAGTACTAGATCCCTGAGATAAAGTACCCAACACCTCCTTAAGGTAACAAACTTTAAAAATGAGGCAGGTAGATCCATTTATAGCCACTTCATCTCTAAAATCTAACTCCCTTCCAGCTCGCATAATAACTCCACCTCCCAATTAAAAAAAACTACTCAAAACACACTTCCTGAATCACAGATCATGTACCTGTACTACCCCTGGATAGTAACTCGTATGGCTCTGTTTTCCAGCAACTAGAGTAACAGCTTATCTACTGCTTTTGTAATGCCTGCCTGGGGTAATAGTATCACTGAACACTGTAAAGAAACCTAAAGGACAGAGTATGTCTCATGTAGAAATGAGTTATGGAAGTTATCTACTCTGTCTTCCTGCTATACATGCTGTTAAACACGTCTATAACATGTATATATTAATGTAGCCTGTGAATGTTGGCAAATACACTCTGGTTAATTTACTATCTTATATGTACTATGCTTCTATATGAAGCATAAAGATTGAGTACTCTCTATTTTGTTTAATTGAACCTTTTGGTTAACATGTCTTTCTCTTGTTAATGATTTTACTGCTCTGGAGCTTTTCTCCCTGGGCCTCCACTGAAAATGGACATAAATCCAGTTGGACTGTCCCGGTTAACAAATGTAAAACAAATAAAATTAATTCCTCTTTGAGCAGAGGAATCAGGCAGGAGTGTCCTCTTTCCCCTTTATCTGCACTATATTTAGAACCATTGGCAAAGAAAATAAGAGACTCAGAAATTCAAGGATATAATTGGTTTGACGAGAGAGCTCTGAGACAGAAAAGCTGGCTGTATTTGCAGATATTTTATACCTGATAATGAAATATCCTTTTCTGGTTTTGTTGTGGAACATCTTGAGGCAGTTTCAAATCTTTTCAGGATATAAAATTAATGAAGCTAAAACAAAGGCAATAGCTGTAGATTATGACCCACGCATGAATTGGTTCAGCAATATCCATATTTATGGGGACATGATAAAATGAAGTACTTGGAGTATGGATTAAAATGGATTCTGGCGTGGCAGCTAAGGATATTTGGAAGAGACTAAAACGATAATACAAAAACTGAGAAATTGGAAGCTGTGTTGTATGGATAACAAGATAACAAGCAGTTAAATGTTTAGTCCCTTTAATTTTATACACAAGTCAGGCATATTTTTAGCAACCAGAGGAGAATTTATGAATAACAATTAAAGAGCTGAATGATTTTATCTGGGAGGAGAAGACTGCAAGAGTTGAATGGGATAAGTTGATTCTTCAAATTGAACAAGGCAGTTTGGGATTACCCAATTTTTGAAGCAGTGTTTCATAGGTACCCAGTTAAGGCTCCTATACATAGCACAATCAGAAACCTATAATTCAAAGTGGAAAAGGTTGATGATGAAATGGGTGAAGCTCAAGAAACAAGGAGAGGTTGGGATTTTGGATGCAGATCCTTGAGGAGAATAACAATAACCATGCAGAATATTATATTTATAAAGTAGCAGAAAGTATTGCAAGAGCTTAGCCAACACAGGAATGGAGAAAGGAGATTCTGCTGATAAGGATGACTGCAATTAGGGATATAGGCAAGAAGGGACTGGAATTTATTGGAGAAAACTGTTAAAGGAACCAAGCTATTGTGAGCAGGTAATTAGAGGGGGAAATGTAATAGAATGGCAAGAGGCCAGGAATTTATTTGGACTGCAGAACAGATTGCCTTCCCTATTAAGGATTGATATCAGAGTATAGACAGAGAAATAGGGAGTTCCTAAATAAAAGATCAGCAGTGGTAAAGTTTTTATTAGAATCTAGAACAGAAGTTGCTGTTAAAAAGGAATAATTAGTAGAGCATATCAATATTGCATGATACATATGAGTCTATCAAAGGAGGTAAGAAGGGATTGTGAAGAGATTGGATAAGCCATTTGCAAAGAAACCAATGGGGGGATATATGTATGTCTCCCAAATATGCAACAAAGTCTCTAAAACATTTAAGATCTTTGCAAGTGTTTGCATATATATTTTTATACCCTAAGTAGACTTCAGATATGTTTTATTGTTGCTTTAAGGCTAAATGGTATGCAATTAAGTTTAATTATAGTTATGTAAATGAGAATAATTTATAGTAGTATATAAGATGCTTTGTAATTAGATTTTATCTGAAGTCTCCTAGAGAGATGAAAGCGCTTATGGAACTATGTTGGTGCTTTATTTTATTAATTAAACTTATTTTTCCACTGCGGAGACTTTCATCTTTCTACATTCTTTAGTTATTGCTGTAGACTCCACAAAGATTTTTTTTCCTCAGGTAGGCAGTAAATGTTAGTGGGGGTGTGATGGAGAAGAAAAAGGTAATTGGGAACTTAATTTCTGGGAGTGTAATGAGTTGTCAGACTTTAAAAATTCCCTGCACACTACTCTATCAGAGGTACTGGTTGAGAAAATTGGTGTAACTAAGGAAATTATTTGTTTTTTTTTATGATGCAGAATCAGAACTGCCTAGACATAGTAAGGACTTGCCGTGTCTAATTATGGTGACTGCCAAAAAGGCAATTACCAGAAAATGGAAATTTAAAGTATAAACAACTTTACTAGAAGCAGAAAATATAGTAACAGAGAAAACTGGAACTGGGATCTTTAGAAAAGGGTAGGAGCAAATTGCATGCGCAAAAAAATGGGAATTGTGGTACAATAAATGCAGAGGAAGAACGAGGTTTAAAAAGGCAGGATTTGAATGAGCTATATAATGTTTGGCAATTATAAGTGATGTATAGTATTAGCAACTAAAATTGTCATGAAAAAATATTATGAAACCTTTTCTGCTGGCAGAATCTGTTTCCCCATATCTTAGATGTCCTTTTTGTGTAACCTAAAGAATGGAAACTGTTAATTCTTGACGTCACAAAGATTTGCCGAGGTTACTTCTGATGACCAGATCCCCTGGGGCAGAGTAAAGGGCTTTTAATGGGCATCTCCCTAGGAGCAGAATCACACCGCAGTACCATGGGTTTTAGAGGTCCTTTCAGTGCTCCTAAACAGTTGCCTTCTTGCATTCTGTCGAAGCAGTCATGGGGGACCTTGAATCCTCCACCCTCAGGTTGAGAAGGCCATCGTCCCATCTTGTGTGTTGAGAGTAATGACAAGAGGCTGCTTTTTTTCCCTTAACATCCCTTGCAAAAGTGACATACAGGACCCTTCCAGATTTTCCACCCCAGCAAAGAAGGGCAGCAACACAAGAAGTATTCAAGCTACTAGAAAGAGTAATCCAGGAGGGCCCACCAGACCACAGAGGATCTGGAGTCTACTGAAAGTTTTTTGGTATCAAGAATAACAGGGACCTAAGCCAGCCGAATCTGTCAAACAGATGACATTCAGGATGGTCACAACGCAGTCCGTATTGTGTCCTTAGGAAAGATGACTGGATGTCCCCTGAATCTTCAGGACACTCGCTTTCAGATAATGAGAACCAGGCACTCCAGGAGGTTGCTATACTTTCATCTGGAGGCCAGTCATTTCCAGTTCAGGGAGCTGACCTTTTGTCTTACCACCACCACCTGGGTGTATTTACCAAGTGCACTGCAGTAGTAAGCAGGCTGACTCAGGCTGCAGGTATTCCTGTACTTGGATGACTGGCCTATCACAGACCCCCCCCTCCAAGGGACTCACTATTTCATGCAAGAGACTCTCAAACTCTGCTTGTGCTCTTCCTTGGGGAACATGATAAAGTTCGAAAAGTCCAGACTGGAACCTCTCCAAACTTTCAAGTTCATATGTTAACACTTTGGACACCATCACAGAGATAACCAGTCTAGTCTTCCTCAGTCCGTTATTCTGTCTGATCCTCCAACTGCTAGAATCCATGGCAGATGTTATTACTCTAGTTTCACACATCTGGTTCTTCATGAGGGTACTTGATTGGACACGCTTCAGTGATCCCTGAAGTCAGTTGATGCAACCTCCTATCAACTCCCCAGAATCTACAGTGTGTTTTATGCTAGCTGACTTCTACACTTGACCACCTTGGAATGTCCCTTTGTGTTCCCTTGCGAAGAGCCACAGTAACCACACACTCCTTTCCTGTTTGGTGAGAGGCATTTTGACCCAAGGTATCCTGGTCCCCGACAGAAGCCAACCTTCACATCCAATGTTCTGGGGGTGCAGGCAGTCCTTCAGTCCTTCCCTTGCAGGCTTCTCAGGACTGCTTCCCCACAGATGTGATAGCTACACAGGCACGTGTCAACAAACATGGCAAAACCTGGTCGGGTCCTTTTTCGAGAAGCCATGAGGATTTAACAGTGGGAGAAGCCTTCCCCCTGCTTTCTCATTGCAACACATACTGGGCAAGCCTTATATCTTGGTGGGCAAGCCCTATATCTTGGGCAAGCTGAGCAAGTATATTCTCTTGCCACACAAGTGGTTCCTCAGTTTTTCAGTGGAAGCCAAGATTTTTGACCTCTGGGACAATTCTTGCTGTGATCTGTTTGTATCCCTAATAAATACCAAGTGCAGCAGCTTATTTTCCCCGATTCCCTGAAGAGGGACAGTCCCCAAAGGATGCTAAAGTTCATACTTGGCCTCCAGATCTCCTGTATGCTTACCCACCCGCTCCTCTCATATTTAAATGTGATGCCAATTTTCATTCTCAACTGATGGGTTCGTACCTGATGCTCAGATCTGTCTCTGCTTTCTCCCCTTGTCGATAATGCTCCAGTCATAGGTTAACTCGTATCTTGTTTGACACTTTACATGAAAGACGTGGTTTTCCTTGGCTCTCATGCATTTATAAGATGTGTTGCTTTTAATAGTAAGTTTTTCTTCTACACTTACTGGGACTTCTAATTGCCATTGCTGGTATTTGCTTTGATTGTTGCCTTAAAAAAAAAAAATTCGAGTTTCTTTATAGTTGCTGTGGTATTACTGTTGTATACTTTGTTCATTTGTCGGTTGTAATTATGGCAGAAAAAGGGCCATGCTGGGTTTAAAAAGAGTTGTGTGGGCACAAACTTCTCATGTCTGATGCTCATACTTTATACATTTACTGTCTTAGTCCATTACATTTACAGTAGATTGTGTGATTTGTCATGCCTTTGACCACAGGGCTTTAGTAGAGAGGAGGAACAAATTTATTTTGAAAGGTTTGCTCCCTTCAGCTTTCGGCACGACAATATCTGTGGCTGAATCTCCTAAAAGCAGAGATTCTAAGTCTTCTCTGAGACTATCAACTTCATCCTCTCAGGTCTTGGAGCAGTCTTCAGAGAGACCTAAATAGGATCCGGCCTCACCCCTCTGATCCTAAATCTAGAAAAAGGTCTAAGCTGGATCTGACCTCAACCTCGTATCCAAAGAAGAGAGAGTAAAGTAATGCATCCGACCTCCTCAGATCCGAAACTACTGGATCTGACCATTTCCAGCCCTACAGGATCCAGCTTCATTTATTTGCCAAGAACAAGCTATTCACCTTCTGTGAATCCAGTGCCCTCAAGGGTGCCCTTGCCTTTTTTGGAGTGTCACAAACCCAGGTCCCTCTCCATTGTTTCCACTCGTTCTTCCAGAAGTCTAACTGAATGAAGATGTAGAAAGAATGGTACGGAAGATTCTCTCCATGCAGTCAGACGAGTGTCTTACAAGCTCCTACCCCTTTGGGTCAGGAGGCCCGGTCTTCTACCACACCCTCACTGCATCTTCCTCCTCTGATACCTTCAGCTGTTAGAGGCCTTTGATCTGAGCTGTCCAACCCTGTCTGACTAACATTCGAAGATTACTCTTGAGTGCTCAGATTCTGTCAGATCAGGAGACTCTTTGGAGCCAAAGATTACCTGTCTGATCCGAGGTATTGGAGTAGACTCCGAAATTGTCTGAGCAGTCTCTGCACCTTGGAGCCTCAGCTTTGAATAGCTGAACTCCAGCTTCCACTTCAGGGGGATAGCTTTCGGAGCGGAGAGGGTCAGCGGTTCAAAAGCTTGTTTTTTCGGATCAGAGGTCTTCTCTTTCTTCATGGTGATCTGCCCTCAGGTTGTGAAGAGGGTTTTATCTACCTAAGTGGAACAGATTGCTCCTACCCCTTCTTCAACCCTGATGTCTTTGTGCGTGGAACCTCATCACTCTTTGCCACAGCGACAGCCAGTCTGAGAACCCCAGTCTTCTCAGCAGGGTATTTCTATTCCTGTATCTTCGGATGCTTCCCCAGAGAAGTGTAAGAGGAAGCACTTGGACTCTCCAGAAGAGTCGGTCACAGAGGATACAGACTTCAATGTAGGTGAATAGTCCCCAGAAACATCCCCTGAAGAGATCTCGTTTGGAGACGTTCTTGAAATCCTAAAGCAGAGAGGTGCTTGAATGCCCAGTAACCCTTCATCCGAGGAGTCTGTAAACCTGGCGGCTTTCGGTTTGGGCCCCATCTACTTCCTAGGTGACTCTGCCTGCCAACAAGCTTATTGAATTTGTCTCTCAGCAGGCATGGAAGGAAGCTGACACAGTGGAGCCTATACCTAGACCACCAGTCAAGATTTATGGCACCACCTTTGGATAAACCGTTTTGGAGTAAAGGGGCACCCATTGATGCCATGGTTGTGGCGGCAGCCACCAGAAAGGAGCTTGCAGAGGAACGTTCCACTGTTCACCCCAATAACAAGGAGTCTAAGATGATAGGTTTGAGAAACATGTTTATGCTCCAGTAGTGGTCGCTGAATTATTTGGCTCATTTTACAAGGCTACAGAAGAATTTGATTAAGAAATTCTCAGATACCCTATCAGGATCTGTTTCTGCAGAGGTCCAGTTATCTGTGACTTCTCAGATGGCTACCCTTCAGTCTATTTCAAACTCCACCATGAGGCTTATTTCACATATAGGTGAAGGAACTTCTAGAGCAGTGAATTCAAGCATTTTTCATTAAGAGACATACCTGGATGCGCCTGTGTGATTTTTGTGGAGCCCTTCAAGTCTTCATTTGTCAGTGTTCCCTTTTACTGCACATCCTTTGGCCCAGAAGTGATGGACATATCCAGGTGTGAGAAGGATGGAAAGACCCTGTCTGCCATGGGCATACGTTTTTCCACCCCTCCAAGATCCTTTTATAGGAATCAGAGGTGGTCAGAAGATGTGGTTTGAGAAATCCCAGGGTCCTTTCTATAACGCACTTTAAGGAAATTCCTCCAAGGTTAGAGGGGGAACCCTGGATGACACCCTCAGGGCAGAGGTGGCCTACAAAACCAGGGGTCCAGAGATTTAACTTTGATGAACATTACCAGTGCTTCTGAAAGGAGGCCTGATTGCTTACCTCTGAAGACAGTTGGGGGTAAATTATCCTTGAACCAAAGAGCCTGGCTAGACTTAACAGAAGATACTTGGGTGCCGAGGATTATTTCCAGAGGTTATATAATACCCTTTTTCCCTACCACCTCCTGTCTTATGAAAAATCCCCAATGTTCTGCCAATTCAGAGGGAAGAAGCAAAAATACAAGTACAAGAGCTGTTAGAAAGAGCCATCCAAGAGGTCGCACCAGACCAGACAGATTCTGGTACTTGGTCAAGTTTCTTTTTAGTGCCAAAGAAAATGAGGTTGGAGACTTAACTTTGGATCTTGGCAACTTGAAAAAGTCAGTTTGACTCACCAAATTTCGGATTGTCACTATCGAGTCCACTCTTTTTCTGGCAAGGACAACTGTATGTGCTCGATAGATCTTCAGGATGCATGCTACCGCATAAACATAAAATAGATAATCCAGAAGGTATTTATGCTTCTTGCTGGGAGCCAGACACTACCATTTCAGAGCTCTGCGCTTTGATCTCACCACAGTTCCCAGTGTGTTCACCAAATGCATGGCAGTAGTATCGGCTCACTTGCGACTTCAGGGATTCAGATGTTTCCGTACCTAGATGACTGGCTTATTGCATTGACCAGGCATTCCAGGAGTTTCCGTACCTAGATGACTGGCTTATTGCATCGACCAGGCACATGTTGATAAGGGCAAGAGATCAGCTTCTCGAGACTTGTTCTTATCTAGGGATAACCATAAACGATGACAAGTCACAACTGGAACCAACTCACAATCTGGAATTCATAGCACTGTTCAACACAAAGTCTGATAGCTTCACTGCATCCTTCGAGAGTCCCCAACTATAAGATAACAGGTCAGAAAAATATGCAGAACTAAGATTTCAGCCTGCTTGGTCCTTCAAGCTCTAGGGTCAATGTCATTGGCTGTAACACTAGTACCTTTAGCCAGATTTTGCATGAGGATTCTAGAGTGGATGTTAGCATCACAATGGTCGATACTTTACCAACCCATGTCAGCTATGATTCGAATTATTCAAGTGCAAGAGAGAGAGAGATCTCAAGTGGTGGATTCAGTCAGATCACATTCTAAAAGGCTGTCTTTTCATTCCCCTGCAGCCCAAAGCCATAGTGACCATGGATGCTTCTTAGTTTGGGTGGGGGAGGGCATTTTATGGGTATACATTTCAAGGGACTTGGTTCTCCAAAGAAGCCAACTTGCATATCAATGTTCTAGAGATGAGAGCAGTGCTGTTAGCATTGTAGGCCTTCCAAGACGCTCTCCATTTGAGGATGATTGCAATTCAAACTAACTATGTTAGTAGTTTGGTACACCAGCAAACAAGGGGGGACCAGATCTTATCCCTTGTGTTGAGAAAAGTGTGGCAATCGGCAATCTTCTCCAACAGCTTTCTTGTAGCAATGCACATTCCAGGTAAGTCCAATACGATAGCAGACAAACCGAGCAGGTGCAATGTTCTACCTCACAAGTGGTGTCTCAACAAGAAAGTAACAAGGATGATGTTCTTCATCTCACATTGCTGCAGTCCTTACACTTGGGTAGTCCGCTGTCCTCGGTCGGCCCGAATATCAAAGTATAAGGCTGACGTCGGTCAATGCGCATTTGACTGACATCAGGATGTCAGGGTACAAATGTGCATGACCGACGTCATATCCTCAGTCTTTTTTGCCGCATGGTCCGATGCAGAAGCAGCATTGCAAGTGCCGGTTGGCGTTCTGAAATTTTTCGATTTCGGAGTTTCAGACCGAGTCAAAGTTGGCTAAGTACCCGCTAGAATATTTTAGTTTTTCTTGCCTCAGTGGTTTACCGGATGTCAGAAAAAGTGAATAATTGTATTTCTTGTGGGAAACAGATACCGCATAGAGACTATCATACTTTGTGTATTCCTTGTTTAGGGCCTGAGCACGACGTTGTTGGGTGTCGCTCTTGTGCTAGATTCAATAAGCGCACTATAAAGAGAAGGTTAGATTGTGCCAGGTTAGTCTTCGAAGCGGTGCAATTATAAAATGCCGCCGGATGCTCCGACGCTTCTTCAAGAAGCGCAAGGACAACACAGCTAAGCCTAGGCTAGAAGAAGCGTCCGTACTGGACGCCGGTTCTTTAGAGGTGTCGGTGGAGCCGGTGGTTCCACCGGAGGTTTCTTTGGGATCCCAGGGAGAGACTTTGTTATTGCAGGATGTGGCCTCTCAGGAGGCAGGTCAGGCTGAGGGGGCTTCTCAGGTTACTATACTCCCCTCCCTGCCTAGGGTGGTTAGGCCCTCTCCTTCTGTTTCCAAGGCATCTCCCAGAGGCAGGCCAGGTTTAGCTTCAGTTGGTGTCACCCCTAGTTCTTAAGGAACTGTGCCCAAGAAGCATATGCTTAAAATGGCAGAAGATTTGATTACTTTGATTAGGGGTTCTTTGCCCCCTCCTGATAAGAGACCTAGGGTGGAGCCTGAGCTAGGGAGTTTTGAGCAGGCTTCAGATGTTTCAGAGTCTTCGGCTGAAGACTTGCAGGAGTACTCTCCTTATTCTGATTCTGATGCGGATGATTCTACTCCTTCTGCTTCTCCTCCTGAGGATTTTTCTTTTTCAGAAACTCTTCATTCCATGAGGGAGCATTTTAAGTGGGAAGGTCAGGACTTCTCTGATTCCAGGAAAAGGCTTCGGGAATTTTTGTTTTTACCCCAGCATAGGCCTTTGGCTATACCTCCTGTTTTGGATGTAGTGGAAGATGTTTTTACAGAGGCTTCTCTTAATCCTGATTCTTTGCCTCCTGCTCCTGTTAAACCGGATAGGTATTACAGGGTGCCTGAAGCTCATAAGTATCTTTTTAAGAGTCCTAGGGCAGACCCAGAAACTGTTAGCCAGGGGCCTAAAGGTGTTAAGGCTTCTGTTGTCAAGAATCCGGTTCCTACAGATAAAGAGGCCAGGGCCTTGGATAGATGGGGAAAGAAAGTTTATACTTCTTCCACTCTAGCTATGAGGGCTTTGAATTGCCAGTTTCACATGTTGAAATACCAAAACTATCTCCTTTCACAATTGAAGTCTAAAGTTGATGCTCTGGCGGAAGGTATTGATTGTAAAGAGTTACAAGATTTAGTACATGTTTCTGAGCAAGTGGGTAAGCATTCTTTGCAATGTGGTTTTGATGCTGTACAGGCCTCGTCTAGGGTGGCTGCCACTGGGTCAGTTCTTCGCAGGCACGCCTGGCTGAGGGATCAGAATTTATCTGACCATGTTAAAACAAGGATTTTAGATGCTCCTTTACAATCTGATGTGTTGTTTGGTTCTCCTGTTGAGGCAGTTTTGAAGAAAATGGAAGACAAGGCTAAGTCTATGCAGACTGTTAAAGATTTTTTGCAGGTTCAGCCTCCAAAGTTTAGTAGAAATTGGCCTACTTAAGGGGTGGACGTATCCTTCTTATGATTCCCAGTCTAGGGGTAGATCTAGACGTGGTAGGGGCAGAGCTCAGGGCTCTTTCAGGCCTAGAACAGGAGTTCTCCTGCACAGTCTTCGGTGAGGGCAGGGGTCAGTCCTTTCGTAAACAGACCCAATGACCTACCTTTTCAGCTGCCAGAGCCTTCTCGCCTGGCAGCACCTTTGGGAGGAAGGTTGGCACTTTTCAAAGAAAATTGGAGTTTAATTACCCAAGACAGATGGGTATTGGATATCATACACCACGGTTACAGGTTTTATTTCCATACCTTGCCTCCTTTCAAAGGCATGCCAGACGTTCCTCCTCAACAAAGAATAGAGGCTCACAAGCAAATCTCTCTGTTACTCCAAATAGGGGCCATACAGCCGGTCCCTATGTCAGAAGTGGGCCTAGGATTTTATTCTCGCCTGTTCCTAGTACCGAAGAAGGGGAACACGTGGAGACCAATTTTGGATTTATCTATCCTCAACACTTATCTGGACATTCCCAAGTTCAAAATGTTGACGTTACAGCAGCTTTTACCTCTGCTGGGCAAAGATCATTGGATGGTAACTTTGGATCTCAAGGAGGCTTACCTTCATGTTCCTATCAGACTAAGTTGCAGGAAGTATCATGCTGAGCTGGGACTTCTCACTATCAGTTCTCTGCATTGCCCTTTGGCTTATCTACTGCCCAGAGTGTTCACGAAAGTTCTGGCTCCAGTGATAGCTTTCTTCAGGCTAAAAGGAATACAGATCTATCCTTATTTGGACGATTGCCTGATTCTGGCTCAAGGAAGGGACGAGCTTCTTCATCATTTGGAATATGTGATAGCAGTGCTAAGATGCCTGGGGTATTCTGTGAACGAAATAAAGTCCAGTCTAGTACCCTCTCAGGACATGTGCTTTCTGGGTGTAAGACTGAATACAGCATCCCAGATGGCCTTTTGACCCCGGACAAACAAAAGAATCTTTCCCTTTATTTCCATCAACTATCTCATCAGTCCGGCTGACTGCAAGGACAGTCCTTCAAGCCTTAGGGTTCATGGCATCTTGTATTCTGGTGCTTCCCAATGCCAAACTGCATATGAGGAAGCTACAATGGTATCTCAAAAATGTATGGACACAGCACTGCCAGGATCTGGACACTGTCATTCAAATAATACCTTGCATTCAAAAGGAATTTTTGTGGTGGGCTCAGGAATGTCACCTAAACAAGGGACTCTGTGACCCGCCAGAGGCGAGTCAGATTTTAACGACAGATGCCTCAGACAAAGCTTGGGGAGCTCATCTAAATGGAAAGTGGATACAAGACAAGTGGCCTGCCAGACTACTACATCTACATATCAACTTGAAGGAGATGTTAGCAGTCCAGTTTGCATTAATAGCTTTCAAGGATTTACTTCTTCCAGGGCAGGTGTTGATTCTAACAGACAACACAACTGTCATGTGGTACATCAACAAGCAAGGGGGAACACATTCTTATCCTCTATGCAGGCAAGCAATGATTTTGTGGGAGACTGCTCTCAGTTTACAGCTCAATCTTCAGGCAAGGTTTCTGCCGAGCACAGAACTCCTTAGCAGATGTGTTGAGCAGACAATTATGGATCCCCACGAGTGGAAATTGGATCCTCATGTATTTCAGAAATTGACAGTGTCATGGGGAACTCCAGACATAGATCTGTTCGCTTCTCCACTAAACCATCAGCTGCCAAAGTTTTGCACGAAAAGGTTTCATCCCACAGCTTGGAAAGTGGATGCTCTTTCTTTCAATTGGAGCAATCTTCATGTGTATGCCTTTCCACCTCTGCCTCTCCTTCCAAAGGTACTTCTAAAGGTCAGACAGGACAAGCCAAGGATGATTTTAATAGCTCCAGATTGGCCTCGACAGCACTGGTACCCATTACTGAGAAGTCTGGTACGGAAGCCTCCATGGCCTTTGCCTTCGATTCCACACCTGTTGTCCCAGGAGGACAGTCATTTGCTCAATGTCAAACTTCACTCTCTTCACCTAACAGCCTGGCATATTCTGTTTTGAACCATAGAGGGTCTCAACTTCCACAACAAGTTTTGAATGTTATTTTGGAAGCTAGAAGGCCTAGTACAAGGAAAGTGTACGAGATAAATGGAAGAGATTTTTATTTTGGAGTGCAGCAAAGGATTTTGATGTTTCTGAGCCTAATTTAAGTGTGGCTCTTCAATATCTTACTGAGTTACTGGACAAAGGTTTGTCCTTCTCTTCTATTAAGGTTCATGCTGCAGCAATTTCAGCTCACTATGACTGTGACCCACCATTGTTTTCTCATCCTTTGTTCAAGCAATTTCTTAGAGGGGCAAAGAATATAAGACCCCACGAGAGCTCCTACTCCTGCTTGGGATCTCAATTTTGTGTTGGAGAAACTCACTCTACAACCTTTTGAGCCTGCAGCTACTGCTGAGTTGAAATATTTATCATGGAAGACTGCTTTTTTGTTGGCCATTACCTCTGCAAGAAGGGTTTCTGAATTACAGGCCCTTATGGCGGTTGAGCCTTTCTTAATTTTCCATAAGGATAGGGTATCTTTACGCACTAATCCTTCCTTTATGCCTAAAGTGGTTTCTAGTGTGGCTTTAAACCAAACTATTCATTTGCCTACTTTTTATGCAAATCCCCAAAATAAAGGGGAAAAGATTTTGCACACTTTAGATGTACACAGGCAGTTGCGATATTATTTGGACAGAACTAAGGGGTTCAGGCAGTCTCAGCAGTTATTTGTTTCTTTTGCTTTGAGTTCTCAGGGCAAGCCTGTGTCAAAACAAACTATTTCTAAGTGGATTGGGTTTTGCATTGCTTTCTGTTATTCCCATCATGGCAAGGAGATTCCAGCTGGGATTAGGCCTCATTCCACTAGGGCTACTGCCACTCGACAGCTTTTTGAGGGGGGTGGCAACCAAGGATATTTTGGAGGCAGCTACTTGGAGTTCAGTGCATACTTTCTCTAGGCATTATCACCTACCACTTTACTCTAAATCCAGGGCTGGTTTTGCCACTGCTGTTTTGCAGGGCATTTTGGCAGCTCCTGCTTCCTTATAGTTTGGCCATCCTCCCTTACCTCTGCTTTGGGATTCTACCCAAGTGTAAGGACTGCAGCAATGTGAGATGAAGAACATAGTACAGTTTTGTACCTACCATAAATGTAGATGTTCAAGATCCACATTGCTGCAGTCCAATTTACTCCCTCCTTCCCTCTGTAGTTAGAGGCGGTTGTGTGGGTTGGGTTGTCTATATGATGTATATTGTATATATTGTACATATTTTAGTGCTAGGATGGTTGGTTGTTGGTTTGCTGTCTTTTGGTTTTGACCTTTATTTTTAGGGTCTTCTGACATCTGGGGCAAGAAAAGACTGAGGATATGACGTCGGTCATGCGCATTTGTACCCTGACGTCCTGATGTCAGTCAAATGCGCCTTGACCGACGTCAGCCTTATACTTTGATATTCGGGCCGACCGAGGACAGCGGACTACCCAAGTGTAAGGACTGCAGCAATGTGGATCTTCGAACATCTACATTTATGGTAGGTACAAAACTGTACTTTATTTAATCAGTGGGGCCAGCCTTGCTGCAAGCTTTTTGTTTCTACCCTAAACAACAAATGGAGCAGTTACTTTGCCCTATTCCCCCCACAGGGGTAATCGCCAAGGGATGCTGTCCTTTACAATTGACCCACCAGTCTAGTATAAGCCTATCCATCAATCCTGCTAGTTCCGAAATTCCTACAGAAAACTGCCATGTTGAAGAGCAAAGTCATCCTCATTGCACCATACTGACCTTGACAGATTGGTTCCCCTTCATTTGGCCTCACTTGCTTCACCAACCTTGGATTCTGGATCCAATTCCAGACCTCCTGTCTCACCGACAGGTATGATTCATCCAGACACATCGACCCACAGGCTGATGGCTTGACTTCTGCAGTTCCATTGATAACCAGATAACCTGTGGTCTCTTCTCCTGTCTGGCATATACTTTTATCTTCCCCCAAACCTTCAAAAGTAAACTCTATTCTAATAAGTGGAAAAGAGTTGTGTGCTGGGTTCATTGAAATCATATTAAACCATTTTCAGTTCCTATATGTGACATACATGAATTTTTGGCCCTACTTTTTAAAGAAGGCGCTAGTTCCTCAACCATTAAAGTTCAGCTGGCAGTGATGTCGAGCTTTCATGTTGGTTTTGAGGGTTCCTCAGTAGCCTGTCTCAAGTTGTGCTGAGCTTTCATGAGAAGCACTCTTCTTTTAAGGCCTCCGTTTAAAGACCCCGCTCCCCCATGGGACCTCCGTATGGTACTGCAGGCATTTACATATTTCCCCTTTGAATTAGCAGTTAAGTGTGGCATTAAATATCTAACTTAATTTTTTTTCCTAGTAGTCATTACATCTGCCAGACAATTTCAGAAATTCAGGCATTATCTTCAAAACCTCCTTTATTTTTCACAAGGACAGAGTTATGTTACGAACCAATGCATCCTTTTTTCCCAAGGTGGTGTCAGAATGTAATATCAGTCTCTTAATTTGCCAGTTTTCTTCAAAGTTAACAAAGGAGAATATATGTTACATTTATTAGATGTTCACGGACAGGTACATTTGTTAGTTACATAGAAAAAGACATAAGAAAAACAGATCAGTTATTTGTTTCCTTTACAGACTTGAAATTGGGTAAACCAGTTGCCAAAGTAACTTTAGCCAGATGGATAACTGATTGCATTTCATTCATTTATAAAAAACTGGGCATTGCTGTACCACAACCGGTAACTGCCCATTCAACTAGATCAATAGCAACTTCTACAGTTTTCTTCTCTAGAGCATCCATGGATGACATATGCTCTGCAACAACTTGGGCTACTCCCCATATCCTTTTTTAGTGTCCACCCTGGAATTTATGAAGCTGGGGGACTATGTCCCATCAGTTGAGGAGAGAATGAAAATTAGCCACATCAGATAAGTTATGTTCTTAACCATAATGCTCCATCTGTGTTGTCTATTTTAATTCTTCCTCAACTTCCTGCTTACCAACCCTCGTCCATTTTTTTTTTTTATATATGAACTTCTGGGAGAATGAGTTCTTAGAGGAACATCACTTTCCTTTATATACTGAGCTCAAGATGTGCTCTTTCTAGAGTCCATGCAATTGTTACACCTCTTGTTTGTGTAGTAAATATTGTCTTTATCTGCAAACAAAATCTGAGGTAACTCAGGGTTGGTGCATTAGGGGTAAAGGGAAGTTCGAGAGTTTTAGGTTGCCACAAGCTTCAGCAATGGCCGAGATGGATCCAAGTATTGGATCTGAACCCATCAGTTGAATGAAAATGGACAACATAGATGGAACGTTATGGTAAGTACATAACTTTTTTTCTTCAGAAAGCAGCCTGATTGAAGGCCAAGAAGACTCCTCTTCCCTTTTTGGCCCTGACATGTTTGGTTCCCATTCCTTTAACATAACCTAGTGTACACACCTTTGGTCCAGGATCCTCTTCCAGATCGTATTTTTCAGGCCTCTTTTCTCGCCTAGACATCAAATATCTCAAGCTGAACACTTGTATTTTCCAAAAATGGCAAGAATTCCTAGGGTCCTGCAGATTTTCACTTCTTCCCAAAAACACTCCACTAGGAAGACCTGTAAAAGTAAGTGGGGAAAAGGTTCATTATTTAGAATAATGCTAAAGATTTGGATGAGTCTATATTGAATTTTCTGGCAGGTCTTCCCTCATTTGGGGTCTAGTTATTCTACGATTAACATACAATTGGCTGACATTTCTAACTGTGTGAGAGCAGCATTCTTCCAGTGCTCCCTTAAGGGTCACAAATGCATGCTTAAGTGAAACTTTTTTCTTGCAACCCATGTTGAGGGTAAGCTATGCCTCCTAGGGACATCACCATTCTGTTATAGAGCCTTACTAAGGCACAGTTTAACCCTGCAGCTTCATTGAATCTAAAACTCGTCTTGATTTTGGTGGTTACCTCAGCAGGAGGATTTTGGAATTGTATGCTTTTTCCTGGACCCCCCCCCCCTTTGATCTTTCATAGGGACAGTGTTTCCCTCAGCACCAAGCCACCCTTTGTTTAAAAAGTGTCTACAGAGATCAGCTTTAACCAGGCTATATACCTACAATTTTCTTAAGTTTTTGAAATAAAGGAGAATATCATCTCCATTCCTTGGATGTTCACCATCCCGTTTGCTTTTATTTATACTGTACAAAAGAATTCAGAAAGTGATCAACTGCTCATTTCCTTTTTTGAACCCAAAATTGGGCTTGTGTGTATCTAAAGTTACCCTCTCTAGGTGGCTGATTGTATTACCTTCTGTTTACAGGGCTAAGTGATTTTCACTGCTCTCTAAACTGAAAGTACATTCTACCAGAGCAGTTACAGCCCCTCTACCTTTCCTTAATCATGTTCCTATAGTTATCTGTATCCGTTATAGTTATGTTTGTCTCGTTACAAGCAAAATCTGCATTCCAGGTCCAGAGCTTCCTTTGGTTCTAGTGTTCTCCAAGCTATCCTTTCATAGAGCTTCCAGAGTTTATCCTAGCTGGTGAATCTGTCCCATTTGCAGAGGATGGAAAAGATGACATCTGATAGAAAAGTTATATATTCACCATTATGATCCTTACTGTCTTCATTCCATCTTATCATTCCTGCCCACTGTACTGTATCCACATTGTCACTCTCTTGCTACCTGCTAGACTGCACTGGACCTTCCTGTATCTTTTCTTTGTTGCTACCATGTCTGGTTGCTGTATGTTACAGTACCCTGTGTAGAAGTTAGTAACCCAACCCCCCCCCCCCCGGGATGATACTTTGTATGTGTGAGCTAAGTCAATGTGGGGGCAGTAGGTTGGTGGAATATTGAGAGAGGGGGTGACGCAGTTGAGCTTTGGAGTTGGTCTAAATTGCCAGCCTAAGATCTATTTGGATCCCATATAACCAATTGTTGAGAAAGACGGAAGAAGACAACACAGATATATCTTTATGGTAAGTACATAACTTTTATTTATTGTTGATTGCATATTACAAGCTAGCTAACCTATCATTTCCCAGGCACTACTGTGAAGGCCGACCATATTCTCAAGTACCATCTCCTAATTTGTTGTTCCATGCTCATTAAATTGTTGTAAGCCTCTTTTCTGCATTTTCCAATGCAACAAAAAAAGAGAAAAGCATGATTTTCGGTCTCCCTGAAGGGATGCCCTGTGATGCCCATGTCCTGCATCTGCAGATGTTCTTAGTGTTTCACTGTTGCAGTCATTACACTTGGGTTATCCTGCTGGCAGGCTGCCCTCAGTCAGCCTGAATTCCAAAGTCTTGGTCCGGCGTCTGTTGCTGTTGCCTCTTCCCTGACGTCAGTGCGCCAGGGGTATAAAAGATGCAGCCGACGCCATTTTCTTTAGTCTTTCTTGCCGTGCGGTGCCCGAAGCAGAAGCAGTTCGCAAGTGCTGGTCGGCCGACTCCTGAGATTTTCGTGTTTGAATTTCAGATCAGAAGTCTTCATTAAAAGTTAAATACCCCGTTGGGGAAAACTTTTTTCTTGCTCCAGACCGATGTCAGAAACAGTTAATAATTGTATTTCTTGTGGGAAGCAAATACCTCATAAGGATTTTCATTCTTAATGTATTCCTTGCCTAGGCCCTGACCACGACGTTGCTTGTTGTCTGTTTTGTGCTAGATTTAACCAGCTCACTATAAAGCACCAGTACGATTTTGCTTTTCACTATTTTGGCAGAAGATTTAATTGCACGATGCCGCTGGATAGCCAACAGACTACAGCTATTCACAAGAAACGCAAAGAAAAGGACAGGCATCCGAGGTCTAAAACCGATGACGAGGCTTCTTCTAAGCCAGTCGCCGGTTTTCAATGAGGTGCTTTCGCAGCCCCTGACGCCCGCTACTTTGGACCCGCAGGCCGCTACAGACTCCCATGTGGAGTCGCCTAGGCCGCTGGAAGATCAAGGCATTTGACCTTTGGAAACTTTCCCTCAGATGGGTCCGGCGCCGCTGAGCAGGCATCGGCTTCTGAGGGTGTTTTCAGACCTACTCAATTGTACATTAAAGCGACTCAAGTTTCAAAGGCAAAGACTAAAGCATCTTTAAAGACAAAGAAACAAGTACAACAGCCTCATGGTCAGGCCTCCATGCCCAAAAAACAGATGCTCAAAATGGCCAAAGACTTAATTACCTTGATCAGGCCCCCCCCCCCCCCCCCTCCTGATAAGAGGCCTAGGCAAGAGACAGAATATGAATCTTCAGATCAGGTTTCCATTTCTTCAGATTCCTCTTCTGATCAGGAATACTCTCTTCCTTCCTATGAGGAGGATTCTGATGCTGAAGAATCTATCCTTTCAGCCTCTCCTCCTGAGGATTACTCTTTTGGGGAAACCTTGCATGCCATGAGGGAACATCTCCACTGGGAGAGCCAAGATTATTCTGAATCTAAGAAAAGGCTTAGGGACTTTTTTTACTCCCACAACACAGGCCCCTAGCTATTCTGCCTGTGTTAGACATTGTAGATGTATTTTCATTGTCCAGTCTGACCCCTGACTCCTTACCTCCAGCTCCTGTTAAGCCGGACAGGTACTACAGGGTGCCTGACTCTCATAAATTCCTTTTCAAGAACCCTGCTGCTGACCCAGAAACTATTTCTCACGGTCCCAAAAGGGTCAAGGCATCCACTGCAAAAAAAACCCTACCCCCTCCGACAGGGATTCTAGGGCATTAGACAGATGGGGGAAAAGAAGATTTACACCTCTGCTACCTTGACTATAAGGGCTTTAAATTGTCAGTTTCATATGCTCAAATATCAGCAATATATTATGTCACTGCTTAAACAGAAAATGTTGAAAAATTCTAAAGGTGCAGAAAACAAAGAAATGCAGGATTTATTGCATGCAGCTGAGCAAGTAGGAAAGCATACTTTGCAATGTGGTTTTGATTCTTTGGAGGCCCTCCTGTAGGGCCACTGTCACGGGTTCTGTCATTAGGAGGCATGCTTGGTTAAAGGAACAGAATTTACCAGATCATGTTAAAGCAAAATTATTAGATGCTCCATTACAGCATGATACTTTGTTTGGTGTTAAAGAAAATGGAGGACAAAGCTAAATCTATGCAAGCAGTCAAGGAATTCTTACAGGTACAGCCTCCAAGATTTAGCAGGCACTGGCCTACAAAGAATTGGTCCTTTCCAGTGTCAGACAGACCACAAAGGGGCAGATACAGACACCCAAGAGGCAGTTCCCACCCAGAAGGTTCATACAGGTCTAAACAATGGGGTGCTTCTACCTCCAAAAGTGGAGAAGACAAATCACAGCCTTACAGGAAACAGTCCCAATGACTTCCCCCTGCCTACGCCAAACACTTATCTTCTGGCAGCGCCTTTAGGGGGAAAACTAGCACTTTTTTCTCAAAATTGGCACATAACCCAGGACAAATGGGTCTTAGACAGTGTCACAGGGCTACAAGTTTCACTTTCATACCCTGCCAAGGGCAAACTGTTGGCCAGACCTACCAAACAACCAATGGGCAGAGGCACAAAAACAAGTCTCATCCCTCATGGACATGAGGGCCATTCAACAAGTACCAGAACAAGAGCAGGGGCAAGGATTTTATTCAAGACTGTTCTTGGTACCCAGAAAGGACAAAGCCTGGAGACCAATACTGGACCTATCTATTCTTAACTCATATCTGGATATACCAAAATTCAAAATGTTGACCTTACAGCAGCTTCTGCCCATGCTGGGCAAGAAGGCTTGGCTTGTGAATTTAGACCTAAAAGAGGCATACCTGCATGTCCCAAGCAGACAAACATGCAGAAGATACCTCCGATTCAAAGCTGGCTCAATGCACTATCAATTGTCTGCACTGCCCTTTGGCTTATCTACTGCTCCCACAGTCTTCACAAAGTGCCTGGCACAAGTAATTGCATTCTGCAGACAGAGGAATACAAATATATCCTTACTTGGACGACTGCCTCATTCAAGCAGAGAACAAGGGCATTCTACTAGAGCATCTGGCGTTTGTAAAAAGATTACTACCATGCCTAGGGTACACAGTCAACGGACAAAAATCAAAACTAATACTCTCTCAAGAGATAATATTCTGGATGCAAGCTTAAATACAACTGCCCAGATGGCTTATCTCACGCCAGACAAACAAAGGCAACTGACTACCTACTTCACACTGTTGGCAACAAAGGCCCAGTTATCTGCAAGAAAAATTCTGCAGGCTTTGGGCTTCATGGCATCATGCATTCTACTAATTCCATATGCAAGACTGCATATGAGGAAACTTCAATGGTATCTAAAAAGTGTTTGGACTCAGCATTGCCACAGCCTGGAAACAATTAACTCTCATTCCCTGCCTGCAACAGGAGTTTCGATGGTGGGCGAAGGCCTGTCGCCAGAACAAGGGACAGCCATTCTTCTTACCCCCAACCAGGCAGACGTTGACAATGGATGCATCAGATTATGCCTGGGGGCACACATGGCAGGAACATGTATTCAAGGCACATGGTCCGCCAACCAGATGCATCTACATATCAATCAAAAAGAGATGCTAGCTGTTCAGAATGCCCTGAAGGACCTACTTCATCCGGGACAACTACTGATAGACCGACACTACCATGGTCATGTGGTATATAAACAAGCAGGGAGGCACTCATTCTTACCCCCTCTGCAGACAAGCCATGACTTTGTGGGGCACAACATTGACTTACCAAGTACATCTGCAGGCACAATTCCTGCCAGGAAAGATAAATACTCTGGCAGACGAACTAAACAGAAACCTCATGGATCCTCACGAATGGAAATTGGATCCACAAGTCTTCAACATGATAAAAAGGAAATGTGGATGCCCGGACATAGATCTATTTGCCTCTCCTCACAACTGCCAACTAAAGAAATTCTGCACAAGGACTTAACACAGACAAGCATGGAAAGTAGATGCCCTGTCTTGCAGCTGGAAAAACGTAACAGTATATGCCTTTCCTCCACTGCCTCTCCTCCCCAAGGTACTCCTAAAGATCAGACAAGAAAAGCCAAAAATGATACTGATTGCCCCAGACTGGCCCCGCCAGTACTGGTATCGAATCCTAAGGACCTTGTCTCAATGCCCAGCCTGGACCTTACCTCAAATACCTCACCTACTGTCCCCAACAAAACAATCAGATCCTGCACAGCCAACTCAAAACCTTAAATCTGGCAGCATGGCAGATAATGTAGTCATACAAAACACACCTCTCTCTAAAGCGGTGATGGATGTCAGTTTGGAGGCCAGGAGGTCTAGTACTAGAAAATCTTATGCTGGAAAATGGAAGAGATTCTGTGCCTGGAACCAGGCACAAGGAATTGACACAGCAGTACCAAATATTCCTCAGATCTTGCAATACTTAACTGAGATGCTGGCAAAGGCCTATCCTTTGAATCAATTAAAATTCATGCCTCTGCCATTTCGGCTCATTACAATATAGAGCCACCAATCTTTTCTCATCCTTTAAGACAATACCTCAGAGGAGCCAAAATCTTAAGGCCTCCAAGGAGATCACCAATACCTGCATGGGACCTCAGTTATGTTTTGGAAAAACTCACTCTGCCCCCTTTTGAGCCAGCCGCTACAGCTGATATAAAGTTTTTATCTTGGAAAACAGCTCTGCTCCTAGCAATAACCTCTGCAAGACGAGTCTCAGAGCTACAGGCACTCATGGCTGTGGAACCTTTTATCGTTTTTTTATCCAGACAGGGTTTCTCTGAGAACAAACCCGACATTTATGCCTAAGGTAGTGTCCAGTGTGGCCCTTAATCAAGCTAATCATATGCCTACCTTTTATCCAAACCCACAGAATAAGGGAGAGAGAATTCTGCATTCTTTGGACATACACAGACAGCTACGCTTCTACTTGAACAGAACCAAAGCTTTCAGAAAGACTGAGCAACTACTAGTGGCATATGCTGCAGGATCACAAGGAAAGGCTATCTCAAAGCAGACTATTTCAAAGTGGATAGGCCACTGCATTTGTTTCTGCTATTCACAACATGGCAAGTCAGTGCCTAAGGGCATTAGGCCCCATTCTACCAGAGCAGCAGCCACTTCAGCAGCCTTCCTCAGGGGAGTACCAACTAAAGACATTTTAGAGGCTACTACCTGGAGTTCAGTGCACACCTTTACAAAGCACCATCATTTACCACTCTACTCTAAATCCAGGGCAGGCTTTGCCACTGCAGTTCTGCAGGGCCTCATAGCCGCTCCTAATGCTATTCAGCTCCAGCCTCCCAACCATAGCTTTGGGATTCAACCCAAGTGTAATGACTGCAACAGTGAAACACGAAAAACATAGTACAGTTGTGTACACTTACCATAAATGTAGATGCTCGAGTGTATTCACTTTTGCAGTCCAGGTTACCCACCCACCATCCCCCATCTCTTTGCTGGAACTTATCTACATTTCTTTAATCTGTACAACCTATGTGGTGTATTTGCTTGTAGATGAAGGTATTGCATATCTTAGTGCATGCATGTTTTATTGGCATATTTTTAGCCAACCCTTTTGGTGGCACCTGACATCTGGGGCAAGAAAAACTAAAGAAAATGGTGTCTGCTGCATCTTTTATACCCCTGGCGCAATGACGTCAGGGAAGAGGCGACAGCAACCGACGCCGGACCTAGACTTTGGAATTCAGGCCGACTGAGGGTAGCCTGCCAGCAGGATAATCCAATCTCTGATAAGAAAATAAGGCCTCTAACCCTTCTCAAAATTAAACTCACATCTAAGCCTAATGACCCTACCTTACAAGATGGTGACATTCACCCCAACCCAGGCCCCGTATACCCTTCCTCTCAAGCATCTAAACCTTCGACCAAAAACACCCTCCTCATAGGGCATCTAAACATACGAAGCATAAACAACAAAGTTGCCTACCTACACACCCTCCTAGATACCCACTGTTTTGACATTCTCTGTCTCTCTGAAACCTGGCTAAAACCAGCCACTAAAGATACTGAAATTATACCACAAGGTTATAATATACTTAGGCTTGACCGCATTAAACGGAAAGGTGGTGGAGTAGCAATACTGTTTAAAAATCATCTTAACATCTCTACCCTTTCAGCCTGTCCAACCCAAGATAGTAAGGTAGAAGCCATCATCACCAAACTTCAACTTAATGCTAAGAAAGCCCTTTACCTCATCTGCATATATATACCTCCTGGAAACAATATACCAATTGTAGAAGACTTTCTCAGTTGGGTTTCCACTAACTACCCCCCAAGAAACAATAATTCTCGGTGACTTAAATATCGACTGGAATACTATCAATACTAACAATCCCACCTCTCACATTAACCTAAATGGTTTCATTCAAACCATTACCTCTACAACTAGGCTTAATATATCAAGTATGAAACAAACTATTTTAGATTGGATTCTTATAAACAATATGAACATCACCTACAAAGTCGGGACTATGCCTGATGACCTCAGTGATCATTGCTTAACTTACATTACAAGGGAGAAGACAGACTATCTCCATCTCCCTAATTTAAGAAAAATACGGTCCACTAAACACTTTAAAATCGACCTATTTCAAAATGAACTCAGAGCTTGCAACTGGAACCCCTTAAAAACTCTTCCACTTAATGAAGCAGTATCATTCTTTAATTCTACTTTCCTTTCTATTCTGGATATACATGCTCCTGAGCGTACTATTAGAATGAAATCTAAAACAGCCCCTTGGCTCTCAAATGAAACTAAAAAACTAATCCTCTCCAAAAATAAGGCTTGGAACAAATGGAGGTCCCATAGAATTAACTCTGACTTGCTTCACTTTCGCCATCTTAGAAATCTTACCAAAAAGGCTATACTCTCCGACAAAAGAAAATTCTACTATGAACTACAAGAAACCAACTTAAATAAACCCAAACAGTTTTGGTCCTCAATCAATAAACTCCTTTCACCAGGAACAGCTAAAACTCCCTCCCCACTAAATGCTGACCCAGACACCCCTCTCCAAACTGCAAACACTTTTAATTCATTCTTTACTGAAACTATTCAAACTCTCGCTAGACAACTAAACAATAATAACTTCTATCCTCCAAATAATCCAGTAAACTCTTCTTACAACTTCACTCTACAACCTATTCCTACCTCTTTCATCTATAAACTTATTCACAAACTAAAACCTTGTACCCCCTCTGCTGACAAACTCCTTATCTTTTACTGGAAAAGGCAGCCAAAGAAATAGCTTACCCAATTACTATACTCATAAACAGGACCATCGAAGAAGGAACCATCCCTGACATTTGGAAAATCTCTCATATTATCCCACTACACAAAGGTGGTGACTCTATTGACTACTCCAACTTTAGACCTATTGCTCTTCTTTCTCCTTTAGCAAAAATTATGGAGAAATGTATTCATCAACAACTTCTACAGTACCTCTCTCTTCACAATATTATAGCTAACTGTCAACATGGCTTTAGACCTCACCATAGCACCACCACTGCCCTCCTTTCCTTTGTAGATACCATTAACAACAATCGCAACAATAATCTTCTCTCTTCTGCCCTATTTATTGACCTCTCCAAAGCTTTTGACATGGTCAACCACTCTTCTTTAATTAGTATTCTTGAATCACTCTCATTTGATAGCCTTGCCATCAAATGGTTTACATCATACCTCAGTAACAGACAACAAGCCATTCTTTGGGAAAACCACATCTCCTCCTTACTGCCCATTACTATTGGAGTCCCTCAGGGCTCCATTCTTGGTCCTCTCCTCTTCTCCCTCTATATAAATGATCTCCACTCTGTAATTCCTCAAGCTACCTGCATTCAATATGCTGATGATTCCACCATCATTTGCTCAGCATCCTCCTCTCCAGATCTCAGATCATTAACTCAAACTATGTTAACAGTAGAAACATGGTTCTCTAGACGGTACCTACTTCTCAACGCTAAAAAAACCAAACTTCTCCTCTTTACCCCCACCACTCGCACCCCTCCACTAAACTTCACCATCTCTTCAAACAACAACACTGTTATCTCTCCTGATACTACAACTAAACTGTTAGGAATAACCATTGATAACAATCTCTCATTTGACCAACATATAAACAATACTATCAAATCAGTTAACAGAAAAATAGGGTCTTTATACCGCATTAAACCATTTCTTACCCCTTCTACAAGAGCTACTATTGCTCACACCCATCTTATATCTACTCTCTTTACGCCTCTCCTATCTTCACCAACCTCAAGAAAACTAACCTAAACAAACTAGTAACCTGCTACAATAACATTGCCCGCTTCGCCACTAGTAAACCTTTTAGAACCCATCACTGCCTTAATCTGAAACACTTAGGCTGGCTGGAACTACAAAACTATCTCATTATCTCACAACTCACAATTGCCCACAAACTACTGTACCAACCTAATAACACTCCTATTCTATCACAACTTATACTCCCTTATAACAATCTCACCTCTCTTCGTTCGTCCTGTAAACTTATGACCAAACCCATAAAGGCCCATAACGTAGCTGGTGACTCCCTTTTCACAAACACTGTTGGTAGGGCATGGAATTTGCTGCCTAAAGACTTAACTTTAATCTCATCTCTACCTCTCTTCAAAAAACAAATCAAACTGTACTTCCATAACCACTGGCTTTGTTCCTGTACTACTCCAGGGTAACTTGCCTCACCCCATCCACTCTGTACCTTTAACCCTTCTGTTTGCTTAATTTTTAGCATCTACCCTACTTCTTCACCCCTGCTGTCCTACTTTTCTCCCTCACCTCCTCTTGACTGTCTTCCTTCTCTTCCTCTCTCATTCCTGACTCCTGTCCCATCACTATTATTTATCTCACTTTTTCCTTCTACTTCTCTACCCCTCTGAGCTTAAACCATTATTCTCTATGGCAAATGCTATATTGCACATCCTTTTATGTACTAGGTAAAATTATTGTGAATCTGATTGAACTTATGTATGATCTCTAACTGTTTGAGTTCCAGAATATATGTTGATTTTATTAACAAGTTGATGTTTATTTCTATTTTATTGTATGTTTTTATTAACAAGTCTGTTCATTTATGTTTTGTGTGGAGCTTTTCTCCCCGGGCCTCTACTGAAAATGGACATATATCCAGCTAGACTAGCCCGGTCAACAAATGTAAAATAAAAATAAAAATAAAAGTAATGACTGCAACAGTGAATACACTATCTACATTTATGGTAAGTGTACACAACTGTACTTTATGCAACATGGGGGAGGCTTGATGCTGAAAATGGCTGGCTGAAGACTGGCTGCCACTGGCCTAGTTCCAAGATGTGTGTTTCTTGCAACAGTCTGATCCTGTCTGTGTCCTGTTATAGCGAGTGCTGTTATAGCGAGTGCTTCACATTGTAATTTACGGGGAGTGCCTTTACAGACCTGTACTGCGTTTCTTTCAAATGTGTTTATCCAGGCAAAATAACTTTCCTTTCAAGAAGTCTTGTATTTTTTACAGAAAATTTGGGATGCCCATGAGAGTTCCAGTCTCAAAAGGAGAAAATGTAAAGGCTTTTCAGAATTCTGCAGGTAATGTTGATGTTGACCGGTGTTTGAAGGAGCCACCAAAGGATGGAATTGTGCTGGAACCAAAAGAACCTGAGGAGCAGCTGCAGCCTCCTATAAACAGCGTATCTTTAGGTGAGGTTGTAAATATGCAACAAATGTATATATTAAAGTGAAAGATTTAACACTTGTGTCCACTTTCACATGGAAAGTCACCTTAGATCAAACTTTCATTTAGCACCCCCCACCCCCACCCCCAAGCAGTTGAACATTTGATATAATTTCTCCCTCCACTACTATGCCCCTCTGGGTGACTGAATACTTAAGTACTCAAACACTTTGCTTTTCATGGCTTTACCTGGTGGGGACATGATCTGAAAGCATTGCAACACTGTAGACATCTTGATGCTTTTCATATTTATCACTGCTTCAATATAGGGGTTATATCCTACCAAGGCTATAACAGCCAGACAGCTACCAAAGCTTCAGGGCACCTTTCATGCACCCAAACTGTCGCAGCTCGAGCTGAACTGACTAAAGACAAGTTTGAGCATGAAGCCCTTCAGAGCTTTACTGTTGCCGAAGAGTATGCTCCACTGAGGCTTTTAAGGATAGATGGTCAGGTTGTGCTTTGCTGGGCAGATAAGTCCTCTTGGAGGAAAAAACAATCTCCTTATGTTTATGAAAGTTTTTAAAGCTTGAGTGTTATTTACCAGACTGCCTCAAGACTATAACATTTTTTAAATGGAGCATTCATTTCTGTCAGTTTAAAAGTGGTGTAAACTAACTGAAAACCTATTTTCTGTGGTGAAATTGTTTTTTTTCCATTGTTGTGCTGCCATAGTGTTTTTCTGGGTTTTTTTTTTTTTTTTTTAACTTTAGTGGACTGGCAATTTTACAGGCATTTGCTGCTTGTCTTCCCATGAAAAGACACCGTTTTCGGCTTGACTATGGGGTAGACTAATGGTCATACTTCCAGCTGCAAAAAGAAAGTTAAGCAGACATCCTTTGCCACCACAACAGACTGGCAGCCTTCCTCAGCTGTAAGGGGGGGGAGGTGACTCTCTGCTGTAGTCCGTTTGTTGTACTTCAGACCCTTACCCCTGATTCCCCTAGTGTAGAAACTACAGCCACAATGGAACAGGGGTTAACAACATCCTCTGTAGCTCCCCTCAGTGGGCAAGGGAGAACAACTCTTATTGGTACTTGGAGAAGGAACAGGGAAGGTGTTGGAATGCTATGCCCATCTGTAGGGAAGCAGTTGCTGCCATTAGTAACATGGTTGGCCCAATTTTTTCTGTCAAAAAAAAAGGGGGGGGGGGGGAACCAAGCATGTATCTACTCAAATTTCTTTAGACAGGAGTAGTTTACCAAAACTAGGTTAGGGTTTAATTCAGGCTATTGATCCTTCTAGTAAAGTTGATTCGGGTAAGAGTTTTTTCTTTTCCTGAAGAGATTCAAGATTCTGAACCTGAACAGGAAGATGCAGGCACAGATTCAGGGGGTTTGTCCTCAGATTTCTGATTCAGACTTTGGAAAACTCAGTTTCTGATTCTCCTTATGGGGGTTTCTCTTTCTCTTGGACTACTGCTAGAATGTCCCGGTGTTTCATTGGGAAACAGAGGTGTCTCAGTCCCTCAGAAAATGAGTTTTTACAGTATTGTAGAGAACCTACACCCATTCTGCCTATTCTGTCTGCTTTAGATCATGTCTTATTGCTTGTAATTTTCCTGATGACTAACTGTCCCTAAAAAGGCAGAATGTGTAAGTTCCTCAGTCCTTTAAATGTTTGTACGCTATTCTCAAACCTGACCCAGCAGCTATAGTCTTGGTTGATTCCACTGCTGCTAAGCACTTTGTTAATCTAATAAGGATGGGAAAGCAATTGATGGGTATGAAGAAAGTGTGTACTTCTGCAACTTTTGATTTTTAGAGTTTTCTGAATTGTCAAGCCCATATGCTGGCTTGTTCTGTCAAATTATGGAAGTATGAGAAATGTTTTTCCCAAGCCACAAAAGCACCAAGGTATCAAACAAAACTACCAAAACCAGTGATAAAAAATAAGTTTTAATAAGCTCACACTTTAGCACCTCAGCTTAACAGCCTTACAGGAGATGTCAGTACAAAAAAAAAAGACTTTATAGCATCATTAAGCATTTAAACAATTATTTAATAAAATTTAACTCATTACAAAATATACTTCAATTGCATTCTTGATTTAAGCCAAAAGGTGTCATGGTGTTTTAAAATAGACAGTTTCTTTACATAATAACTTATTCTTCAAATTATTAGCACCAATAGCGTGTATATGTTCCAAAATGCATCCTTTTAAACATGAATAAATTCCCCCATGAACTGAATTAAAATGATAAGCTATAAATAAGCTTTTGGTGCTAATAATTTCAAGAACAGGTTATTATATAAAAAAAACTGTCTTTATTTTAAAATATAACACGGACACCTTTTGGTTTAAATCAAGAATGCAATTGGAAGTATCTTGTGTAATGAGTTAAATTTTATTATATAATTGTTTAACTGTTTAATTAATGATGCTATATAAAGTCAGTGTTGTTTTTTTTTTTGTATTGATATCTCCTAGAAGGCTTTTAAGCTGAGGCGCTAGAGTGTAAGCTTATTAAAACTTATTTTTTATGACTGGTTTTGGTCGTTGTGTATGAGAAAATGTTTTGTGTACAGTTTCTTGTGAAGACAAATCTGCTTTAAATAGCTTGTTTTCTTCTGTTGCACAGGTCACCACTCATTGTTTGCAGTGTGTGTGTGACTCTGTTGATAATTCTTCCAGGACTATGGGCACTGGTACTGTTTTTTGCTTGGCAGCATTCTCAAAACTTCCCAGTTGTAAAAAAGAAAGATTTTGAATTCTCCCTTGGATGGAGATTTAGTGATTGGCTCGTCTTCTGTAGTGGTGATGAAAGGGTCCAGCTGACCTACGGAATCTCTAAGATATTTCAGTTCTCCTTTTCTGAATAGTCCAATGGATTTACCTCCTCCTCATCCAGTTTTGACAAAAAAAAAAAAAACAGAATAAACTGCTCCAACATAGATTGTCGGTTTACCTGATGTCTTTTTTTTGTCCTGTCCTCAACCAATGAAGTCTCAGATCTGACCTTGGATTGGACTTTGGCCACTTCTAAAGACTTGACTCTGTAGCTCTACCTCCTTCCCTTACCCATAATCCTCCCTTCTAGCAAGAATTTCTTCAGATCTCGTTTGCTACTTCAGCAAATCGACGTGGTCTGCCATAGCTCGAGCAGTGGATAGGATAAGTGTCATTTATAACCTGTTATTAATGTTTTACTCTTGTTCTACCTACCTCTCCTTTGTACCATTAATAGTATATATGCAAAAAAAAAAAAAAGGTTTAGCTTTGCCTTGTGGTACTATCTGGCCATCAGCCTCGTGTGTCTCACTTTTTTGAAGCTTCCTTTTCCTAGTGTTGCCTATTGTAGAGACTTCTATTTTACCAATTTAGGTATTTGTTCTACTTATTACCATTGTTGATGGGCTCTGATATTTTCCTCCCTTTTTCTTTAGGTCTCTGTGTCTGATAAGCCAGCCGAGTTTTTTTAAAAAAAAATGCCTCTGATTCAACTGGCTCTTTAGATCTGTCCTAGATCGAAGTCAGAATATCCAGCTCACTACTGCTACAACTTCACCCTGGAACAACCAGCTCCTTCTCTGATCCATTCACCATTCCTACAGGGGACCCCGAGAAGGACTTCAGGCCACCCTCTACATAATCTCCTCTCAGGTCATCTAGGAGCTTAACCAAAGCAGATGTGGACAGGTTGAAAAAATGTATCTGGGCCGAGATTCAGTTGGAAGATGGAGCCTGTAACATTCCCATCAGCCCTTACCCAGTTGTTGACTCCTACTCTGATCCAACCTTTGATTTTGTAGCCATCGGATCTGAGAGTCCAGAGTCTGCTTGCATCAGATCTGATGGCTTGGCCGCCTTCTACTCCGTTGCTGGTCCAGTCAGCACTGACCTTGTCTGAGATGGAGAGATCTCAGGGCCGAAGCATTGGTGCTGGAAACAGGGTGGTGTTTGACTCCAATCACTGTGGAACTGTCCTTCCCTCTTGGGACCTCAGTGCTGAATAGCTAGGTTCCATTTTCTGCCTCGAGGCAGAGTCATGGTGATGGTCTAAGCAGTCCTGGGCAGTTGTCTTCAGCTCCTGCTATGATGGCCATTGTTTATGCAATGTTTTCTGTCTTTGAGGTGGTTAAAAAAAAATCTTTCTCCACCACTATAGATAAGGTATACTTGCCCTCCTTAGGTCCACCCCTTCTGCAGCTGTCTGCTGTGGTCCCTGAGCCTATACATAATGTTATACCTGGGCAGCTAGTCTGTAGAAGCTTTAAGGCAGTGCTCATTCAAAACTGTTCACACTTCCGAGTTCTGTCCATAGCATCCCACTGGAGAGCCACCTAGGAAGTATATGTGCAATAGGAGGCAGTTAGATTCCCCACAGGAATCCCTCCCAGAAGACGCCAACTTCAGTGATGTGGAAGGGTTCCCCAGATCACCCCTTGAGTGAAATACTCAAGTATTTGAGATAGGTGGTTGCTCTCACCACAGCCCTCCAGGTGTTTACCAAATGCATGGCAGTCGTTGCTGCTCATTTGAAACTGCTGGTATTCTAGGTGTTTCCACATCTCAATGACTGGCCCATCTCTGTTCCCACAAAGCCTCTACTGATTCAACCCAGGGAATACTTGCTCCAACTATGGCTTCAACTGGACATCACAGTGAGCTATACTAAGTCTCAACTCTTTCCCCCCCACTGACATCCTGGAGTTCATTGGTGCTTGTTTGGCTCAAATCACAAGCTTACCTCACTCAAGAATAAATACCATACAGAGTCAAGCATCTCGCATCTTTCTCATCCCTGCCTGCTGGCAAAGTTAGTTCTACAGCTCCTGGTATCTATGGTAGCTTCCATAACCCTAGCAAGATATTACATGAGGGTACTACAATGGACGCTTGCAGTACAATGGTCTATAAGAATTAGCAAAGAACAGCACCTGGTGAATCATAGCAACAGAAATTTCTCAGGGCTGCTGTTTTATCCTTCCAGAGCCACACTGACTATGGATGCCTCCCAAAGGGGGGGGGGCACATTACTTGGGAAGGACGATCCAAGGCCCTTGGTCCTAGTTGGAGGCCAATCTTCCCATCAGTGTCGTGGATGAGAGCAGTCCTGTTAGCATTGCAGGTGTTTCAAGATGCTCTCCTACAGGGGTGATTGCCATCCAGACAGAAAGTATCGGTAGTCTGGTACATCATCAAGCAAGGGGTAACCAGGTCTTATCCCCTGTGTCGACAAGTGAAGACAGTTTGGCAGTGGGTGCTTACTTTTGATAACACATATTCCAGGGAAGTTCAATGTGCTAGCAGACAGATTGTGCAAGTCCATCTTACTCCCTCGTGAGTGGTCCCTTAACACTTTTATGGTGGAAGAGATTTTCCGTCGATAGGGCCAGCCATTGCTATGATTTCTTTGTTTCCCTTCTCATTTCCAGGTGCAGCAGATACTTCACCCTGATTCCTCCAGAGGGGGAGTCACCATGAGACTTTCTAGTCTATGACTGGCTCCCTAAGCTCCTGTGCGCTTTCCCTCCTACCCCTCTGATTCCCACATTTCTACAGAAAGCATCTTACTGGAAATGCAAAGTAATCCACATTGCTCCTTTCTGGCTTCAGGTAGGTTTCCCTTTCCTGTGGCCTCATCTGCTGCACCCTCCTTGGTTGTTGGATCTAAACCAAGAGTTCCTAACTCACCTGGACATTCAGACCTTCAAGTTGACTGGTTTCTTCACTTCTAGTGATGGCTAGACAGTCCAGGTTTTCCTGTCTGGTCAAACACATTTTCATATCGTCACAGAAGGATTGGAAAAGATTCTGCCTTTGGACTGTACAGGGATAATTAGACCCTTTTTCGGCACCCATTCCATCTATTCTAGATTTTCTTGCTTCCTTTTTTAACGGTGATGCTAGTTACTCTATCATAAAGATTCAACATGCAGCTATCTTAAATTTTCGTGTAGGACATAACCATTCCTCTTTAGCTTTTTCTAAATTATGTAAGGCTCTTCTTAAAGGTACATTTCACTCCGACCCCCCCCCCCCCAATTATGGACACTACTCCACCCTGGGGTTTAAATATACTTCAAGCCCTGACTTTGACCCCCCCCCCCCCTGTTTGAACCAGCTGCCAGGGTGGATTTAAAATTTTGTCTTGAAATACTAGTTTCTCAGTCACAATTCCATCAGCCAAATGAGTATCAGAACTCGAGGCCCTCTCTTCTAAGCCACCATATCAATTTTTTTTCGGGAGGACAGCATGCCTCTCCACACTAATCCCTTCCATCATACCTAAGGTGGGTACAGAAACCACTATGAATCACCCCACCAGCCTCCCTGTTTTCTTTCCAATTTTTTCCAACAAAGTACGGTGCATGCTGCATATTTTAGATGTGCATAGACAACTTTGATTCTGCATCCACAGAATGAAGTATTTTCAGAAAATCACACCAGCTGTTTATTTCCTTTTCCAAAGCCAAACTGGATACATTTGTCTCAAAAGTGAATTTAGCCAAGACACTTCACCTATTTGCATCTCTATTGTCTGTTAGGAAAATAGATTGATACTTCCTAAGCCTCTTAAGGTTCATTCCACCAGACGGTGTTCACATCCTCTGCTTTCTGGGCTACTGTACATGACATTTGCAGGGCTGCCACTTGGTCGAACACTCAGACCTTTATTGTTCAATACAAAATGGACATTCTGCTTAGAAACAGGGGAACATTTGTCTCCATTGCACTCCAGAATATCCTTCTCTGAGGACCACCCTTGGGTTTCTCTAGCTAGGGACTCCATCCCATTGGTTTAGGAATGGACAAAGAAGACGACCGATATAAAAATGATGTACTCACCATAACTATGCATCTGTGTTGTCTGTTTTTGTCCTTCCTCAAATCCCCACCCTTTTATTGGCCTCCTAGTTTGACCTGAGTGTTGTACTGCTTGACTGTTGATGAGCTCCAGCCTTTCCTTTCTCTTTCCTCTTTTTCCTTTATGTGGTTGTTTTTTGTTGTGGGATATTATAACTTTTCACTGTATATTTTGCACATTTTAGCTGCTAATCAGAGACCCATCGTTTGAAGGACAAAGACAACACAGATGCATAGTTATTCATTCCTCAACTGTTAGGTTTGGATCTGATCCTTGTATCTGACTCTGCTGCTTCTTCCAAGTCATAGGCTTCTTGAACTCCTGAGCTTCTCCCTTTTACCCACAATGCCCCACCAACCTAACATACCTCCGATCTCGTTTGCTGCCATGCGACCAGATGTGGATTACGCTCGCTCAAGCATTAGGCTTGTTCTTACTCAATTTGTCTTCTTGAGTGTAGTTTCCTTTTTTTCTTGGTGCAAAAGGAGGCACTTTGATTCCCCACAAGAATCTGCCACTGTAGGTACTAAATTTGATGAAGGGGAAGAGTCCCCCAGACCTCCACCTGATGTTTCCTTTGGAGACCTCTTGGAACTTTTTAAACAAAGATGTGGTTGGTCTCCTATTGACCCTTTCCAAGAGGAATCTGTGTTTCTGGAGGCTTTCAGGTCTAGCCCATCTACCTCCTAGACGACTTACTCTGCCGATAAGCTTGTATATCTGATCTCTCAGTGGTCATGGAAGGAACCGGACACCTGTTCACAAGAGACCAGACAAAATTCTCGCACCTCCAAAACACACTTATTGAGGAGTGCCAGTTGATGCCATGGTCATTGCATCAGCCATGAGAAGGAAACTAGCTGAACAGTGTTCCTCTGTCCACCCCCATAACAGGGACTCTAGGGCACTGGACAGGTTTGGGAAGCAGCTTCTCGACAAAGAGGGCAAGATCTTTGACAGTGGCTGATCTCTTCCATACACTTTCTGATAGCAATTTTCCCAGGGAAATCTGTAGTGATTGCAGAAAAGTTAAGCAGGTTAATTCTGATGCCTCATTAGTGATCTCTCATTGTCAACATGGCAGAGAATATTCTATCAATGGGGCCAACCATGTTGCCATCTGTATGCCTCCCCCCTCAACAAGAAATGCAGCAGGTTCTCTGCCCTTATCCCCCAATGGGATAGTCACAGAGAGATGCTCTTATTTTATGCTTGGCCTTCCTGTCTCCTATACACCTATCCCCATTACTACTCATTCCCACATTTTTACAGAACACTTCTCAATTGAAAAAAATAGTTATCTTCATTGCCCCTTACTGGCCTCATCAGATTTGGTTTCTGTCCAACCCCAGACCTCCTGTCTCACCCAACAGGCATGGCTCACCCAGACTTAATAGGCCTCAAGTTGTTTGCATAGTTTCTGCAGTTCCATTGACTGCAAGACAGTTTAGGCTGTCCTATTGTATTTTATTTTCTTCCCATAAAGCTTTCTCCAGAACGATTTACAAGGGTAAATGGAAAGGATTTGCTCTTTGGGCCATATGCAAAAACATGGATCCTTTTTCTACACCAATTTCAAATGTCCTTGACTTTTTAGCCCCAATTTTTCAGTGAAGGTGCTAATTTCTCAACTATTAGAGTACAATTAGCAGCCATTTCCAACTTTCATCTGGGGTAAATCTGCCTTAGCTTCCTCTAAACTTTACAAAGCCTTTCTAAAAGGAGCCTTTTTACTTAGTCCTCCATTAAAGGATCCTACCCTTCCTTGGGATTTAGGAAACAAACTAGGTACTAGAAAACAAACCAGGTCCACAATAAAAAGGAAGTCCAACGGATCACTGAAGACTTAACCACACAGAGTTTATTCAAAAAGTAAACGCAAAGCGCTTTTCGTCGCTCAATGTTTGAGCAACTTCTTCAGACATTAATCACTTTGTCTAATTGATTATTTATACTCACGTCACTAAAACCACTTGATTATACATCAATTACAATTTAAAGTGATGTAGTTACATAACATCATAAGGCAGCAAGTAATATGTATTAAGAATATGTATGTACAAATAAAATATATGTATATATATTTAAAAACACATAAATCAACTCACAAATAATGCATCCAAAAGAAATAGAAAACAGAACTTGATAAAATAATACAAGTATCCAAAACAAGTTGTCAGTATAATCAAAAAATCTACAAGAACTTCATATCAAGTATATGCTCCCTAAGCTTAAATAGTAATAAATTCAGTTCAAATGTTCAAGTAACAAAAACTCAGTAAATATGTATTTTTGAATATAAATTTTGTTATATGGATGTTTCCTTTTATATTTTATATTATATATTGTGTTAGCAAACCAGGACAACATTTCAAGACAGCCTTTAAAGAATATAAAATTGTGTGACGAAATCATACCAGGCTCAGTTAGCCTTGTCGTTAAAAAGTATTTTTATATATATATAAAAAATGTATTTTTTATGTAAAAATGTATATATATATTTTTTTTTAAATATTTATTAAATCTTATATATACATCTCATAAGAAAGGTATAAAGTGAGCCCATACACTACAAATACATTAAAATTCCTTATGGAATTTAGATTTAATAAACTAAAAAATATATATATATATATATCATGTCTAACTTTACACAAAAAGGGTTTTGAGTATAAAATAGAAATAATACTGTAATAGAATAGGTAAGACTATCACATAAATAAATATAATATTTATTATTTCCTATCCAAACTCCTTAGTTTTAGTAGACAGCTAATATTGCAATGGTCGTTTAACCCTGGGTAAACAAATGCATTAGTACGCCATTGCCAAGTTAGTTCTCGCTCTTCTAAAAGCAAGTTGTAAGGTCCACCCCTAAGGTTCGTCTGAATCTGGTCTAATGCCATGAATTTAAAATTATGGCCCGGGTTGGCTAAAATGTGTTAAAACAAGGCATTCTCTACCTTGTTATTCTGTATAGCATATGTGTGTTCATAAACTCATTCTTTAAAGTGCCTTTCAGTCTTTCCTACGTAGAAAGCTGGGCATAGTGTACATGAAGCCACGTACACTATAAGTTTGGAGTAACAATTCAATTTATATTTAACTTTGTATTTATTGTTAATAGTTATATACTGTCCACTACACATGTGCTTACACATATTACAACTTACACAAATTGTCATACCTTTTTTCCTACTAAAATTGTTAACATTATTAGCCTCTAAAATGTTTTTCATATTATTACCCCTTCTATATACAATTCTAGGGTATTCAAATAATTTATTAGAAATACTCCTATCTTGTTGGACCAAAGTCCAATTTTTAAATAATAACTTTTTTAAATTCCTTGGGATTTAAACATCTTACTTCAGGCCTCAACTCAACCTCCCATTGAACCTTCTGCTAAATCTGATCAAAAAATCTGGAAAACTGTTTTCTTAGCTGCTATTACATCTGCCAGAGTAGTCTCAACTTCAAACACTGTCCTCTAACCCTCTTTATTTTGCTTTTCACAGGGACAGGGTTTCTGTGCGGACCAATCCATCCTTTTTGTCAAAGGTAGTTTTTGAGCCTAATATTAATCAGGTCATTAATCTTCCAGTGTTCTATCCAAAATAGCCTAGTACCAACCTATGAACCTATCAGCCCTAGGGCCTATACAAGCCTAGCCATAACAATTCCCTGGCTATTTCTTCCCACACTATTTACTTCCCTAAATTTTCGAATAAGGTGAGTATTTGTTATATTTGTTAGATGTGCACAGACAGTTACGTTCCTACCTTCATAGAACTAAGGATTTAAGAATGTCTGAGCAATTGTTTCCTTTTTAGTTGAAAACTAGACAAACCGGTATCTAAAGTTACTCTGCCAAAAGGTTTAACTGATTGATTGTATTAACCTTTGTCCATCAAAAAGTGGGCTTACCTTTACCAAAACCACCAAGAGCATACTTCACCTGGTCTATGACAACTTCATCAGCCTTTTTATCTAGAACTTCTGTGGATGAATTGTGTAGCTGCAACTTGGACAAATCCTCATACCTTTATTGATCATTACAAATTGGATCTGGACTCTAGAGGAAAAGCAGACTTTGGCTTGGTGGCGCTATGAAATATCCTTCCCTAGAGTCCTGATGGGATTTGGGTAGCTGGGGACACTGTCCCAACAGTTGAGGAATGAATGAAAATTAACATCAGATTAAAAAGTTATGTACTCCCGATAACATTCCATCTGTGTTGTCCATTTTAATTTTTTTTCAACTTCTCACCCACTTACCCTGTCCCTTGTTCTACTCTTGGAGAGATCAGAGAGTATTGCCGGAACCTCTGTCTGTTCCTTGTTTGAGCTACAGCTTCCGTTCTTATTTTCCACTACTCTGTAAATTGTATGGCCAGCAAACTCGATCGGAGGTATGTGAGGTTGGTCGGGCATTATGGGTAAAAAGGAGGAGCTCGAGAGTTTAAGAATCCTATTATCTGGAAGAAGTGGCAGGGTCTGATCTAAGGGTCAGATCCAAACCAAACGATTGAAGAATGTAAATGGTCAACACAGATGGAAGATTATGGTGGGTATATAACTTTTTATTTCTTTAGAAGAAATGGCTATAGGTTCCAAAGAGTCTCAACCCCCCCCAAAACCATGTACAGTCCAACGAGTCTGACTGTTCAAGACCTTGTGTCCTCTTCCCACCCTGGCCCTTTTTTCCCCCAGAAAGTTTGAATCTCCATTTTTCTCTTTCACAACAGACAAATGTTTCAGACAAATGAGTTCTGAAAATCAATCAAGGTAGCAGATGGCAGTGTGAGAAAATTCCTCCTTTCCAGAGCATCATTCTTCATCCTGCAGGTTAGACTCACTTTTTTCCACCTATTCATCACGTACTGTTTCAAGGAAGTGATAAAATCAGTTTCTCCTTCCCAGGTGGAGAAAGAGGTTGTATTCAAGAATGTTTCTAGTGCCAACGAAAAAAATACTTTGAGACCAGTTCTGGATCTTTCTTTCCTAAATCTGTGATCGTGCCTAATTTCAAAATGTTGTCACTTCACAATCTGTTGCATCATCTTTCTCTTTCAAGTTTCCTGGTAACACCAAACTTAAAAGATGCTTATCCCAACTTTATTTATCCAAGCTTCAGATGTTAAGATTTTGTATGTTTAGATAACATCAGTTCTCTGTCTTATACTTTTGACTGTCCACTGCACCAAGAGTGTTCACAGTGTCTAGTTCCAATTATAACTCATTGCAGCCTACAGGGCATCTGCGTCTTTACATATTTAGAGGGCCTACTTATCTTTGCAGAGTCTTCAAAGTTGTCAGTAGTCTTTTGCTTGGGTGAGCAATCTCTTGCTTACACTGGAATTCCAACAGAGCATTCAAAAGTCTCTCCCCCTCGCACAGGATTGTGTTCCTTGGATGTCAATTAGAGACTTCAGTTAAGAGATTTTCTTCCATGGGGAAAAATACCTTATTTAGATCTATTTTTAAAGTTTTTCAGTCAGACTTCAGTCACTGAGAAGGGAATACCTCAGGATTTTGGGTCTCATGGCATATATGACTGTCATGATACTTTTGCCAAGACTACATATGAGAACAACACAGTGATATCGGAGATCTCTTTGGTGCAACCATCAACGCTCCTTATCTCTTCAAATCCAAGTGCTGGAGTTTGTCAGAAGAGAAATCATTTGGTGGAGATGGCAGATTTCTTTAAATCCAGGTCTTTCCTTCTCCCTCCATGCTTCCAAGCAGTCACCACAAACTGTTCAGACTTTTCTTGACCAGTTTCAGGAGGAATAAAAATGCAGTGAGTGTGGGACACCAAGGTCTGATGCAAGCACAAGATGCTTACCCTGATCAAGGCAATTGATTCTCTGAACCATCTTTGGTCCCCAGGACATCAAGTGGTTACTGACAATACCACAGTCCTGTAGTACATCATCCAGTGGGGGGAACCTGGTCATAGCCCCTTTGCAGACTAGTCATGTTGGCTAGGGATATAACTTCACAGCACAATCTCACTCTACAAGCATCCTACATTTCTACTGAGAAACTGTGGCAGACAAGCTGAGCAGGACTAGAGCCAGACCCTCACAGATAATTAGATCAGGGAGTCTTGTGAGATTTGATCCATCTATGGGAAATTCCTCAAGTAGACCTCTTTGCCTCCTCTCTGTCGACAATCAGTTTACAAAATTCTGTTCCAGGACTTTATGCAAGAAGGCCTAGAAGACTAATACCTTTTTCTTTGGACAGGAATGTTCCTGTATGCCTTTCCACTAATATCCAAGGTACGTCTGAAGATTCTGAAGGAATCCCACAAGATCATTGTGGTGAATCCCTTCTGGCCCAGTCAGCCATGGTTCTCCCTTTTGGAAATGGCCGTGGGTAATTACCACAAATTTTCGCAGAGATTAGATCTACTAACACAAGACAAGGGGGTTTGATACACCCTGGCATCAGTCCCCTTAGTTGACTGCCTGGATGTTAAGGTCTTAATTCCTCTTAGGCACCTGTTTTTCTGAGGATGTGCAGCAGGTACTAATAGAGGCAAGAAAACCTGCTACTAGAAAATTGTGTACTAGTAAATAGAAAAGGTTTTCTAGTTGATAACATAACCAGTTCCCATTCAGGGCTTTTTATCCTCTGGTTTTATTCCTCTGTCAAGACTCCTTATCAGCCATTTTTGCATGTCTGCCCATGGATCCTCCTCTTTCAATACATATCAAAATGTTCTTGAAAGTGGTTTTGAATAAGAGATGATCTAGAAAACTGGTGGCCTCTCCTTGGGAACTTAGGTTGGAGAACCTAATACTTGCTCAGTTTTAACCAGCTAATCTGTCTGACTTGAGGTTCTTAACATGTAAAACAGAGCAATCTGAGTTTGGTAGCTCTTATGGTAAGTGAACACTATCTCATCTTCTATAGGGACAGGGTTTCCTTGAACTAATGCTTTATGCCCAAAGTTCACTTTGAGCCAAACTATCCAGCTCCCTGTTTTCTTTGCTGAACCTAAAAATGAGGGAGAAAGGATACTCCATACCTTGGATGTCCACAGACAACTGTGGTACTATCGTGACAAGTCTTTTTCAAATCTTTGGGTCAATTGATTTATTTCTTGCTAAGACTAGAAGGGGCAACCTGTGTCAAAACAGACCATGTTCAAATGGTTGTTTGTGGAGATTGTTTAGTTATACTCACTATATCAAATCCATTAGAGGCCCACTCTACCAGGGCCCTGGTTTCATCTATGGCTTTTTGGAAAGGGATGGATTCTAGAAGTATTCTTGAAGCTACTTGGTCCTCTACATGTACAAAGAACTATAAGCATGATTCCTTCTCTAGGTCCAGATTAAGCTTTGTTAGGACCATTCTCCAGGGGCTTTTGGTCTCTTCTCCTTCCATAGGTAGCTATGGTAACGTACCCATATAGGTAAGGCTACTGCAGTAGTGATAACGAAGAACATGGTTTAGTTGTGCACATTCTGCTTACCATTAACAGCAGATGCTTGAATGATCACTGCTACAGTAGCTCCCCCCATCCTTGTTTTTTAGTGTATTTTTTATGCCAGGGTGTGGGCATACATTGTTTTGTTCCTTTCTGGGCTCAGCCTGCCTCTCTGCTGGCAGGAAAGCTCTGAAGAGCTTCAAGTCCAAACTTGTCTTTGGCAGCTGAGCTATTCCTGTTATAATAGTAAGGTGATTAGAAGGCTGCAGGAAGGATTGGAGGCAAGAATTAAAGTGTGAGGGTTCCCCTCTGACAAGTTGTTTTATTTGTCTGCTTTCTCCTTTATTTGCTTTATGTATAGAGCTATTGGCACAGAAAATAAGGGAGTTAAAAATGCAAGTATGTAATTGGTATGGTAAACAAGAAAAGTTGGCTTTATTTGCAGATAATAATTTTGTACCTGATAAATCCAGAGACACATCCCAATGTTGTGGAACATTTTGAGACAGTTTCAAGTCCTTTTGGGATATAAAATTAATGAAGAAACAAATGCTATAGTCGTAAATTTTTTTCCACACATGAATTGTTTCAGCAATACCCATATTTATAAGGACACAATAAGATGAAATATTTAGGAGTATGGATTAAGAAGGCTTCTGCTATGGCAGCTAAGTATATGTAACAGTCCACAGCACACAGGATCCGAGGCCAAATAATCCAACAGCAGGCAATAAAATCAAATTTCTTTTAATTCCAAAAACAGCACACGTAGTCGGTTCTAAATAGAACAGCAACATAGATAAGCCAAGCGCTTTCACCCAGTATATTACTAGGCTTTCTCAAGGCAACAAACAGAGCTATCCATTACACATCAGTTTTAAATAACTAGTACAATTAAATGGTAACTCCACCCATCAATTAGAAGTTAATACCTTTGATAGTGTTGTGTTAGACATAGTACAAGGAGAAACAGTTTCTCAAGTTGAATATATATGTTTGTGTAAGAAATACTTCTTAATATAGTCAATAATGGTAATAATACCCTGCAGAGTGCCTTGTCAGTGCAAAATTCATAAAGGTACATCATAAATTAAAAAAAAAATTAAAATTTGAAATGATTATTTATTGTTACAAGTTGGAATTAAAATTAAATCACATTTCTTATTCCAAAAACTAAAATAGATAGATAAATAATAAATAGATCAAACTTTTTACAGTGACATTGTAAAAAATGGGGAGCTTTCTGACTAATGTCACAACACTACCCAATAACAACAACAACAAGAAGAACAACAAGAAGGTGAAAGAGGAACAAGTGAACCTATACAAAATTAAACTAAATAGTCACATATTTTAACCGTGCTCTTCTCATTTTTAGAATGCTGTTAATATTTAAGCCCTCATTCATTCCAGGAGGGGTGCAGGCATCCAATTTCAACTGCCAGAACAGTTCTCGAGTCTCCAATTTGGCCTCCCAGTTGCCCCTCGTGGGTCTGGCACCACCTGCTCCAACACCAAAAATTTAAGGTTCATGCCTTCACATATCTGGGAGTGTTTGTAAAAGGCATTGGTGTCCTTACATTTAGTGATATCATATTGGTGCTCGTATACCCTTCTCCTAAGCTGTCTCTCGGTTTTACCAACGTAAAACCCAGAATAGAAAGTACAAATACCCAGGTACACCACCCCTTTAGTTGCACAGTTAAAATGTTGATGAAACTTGTACTTAAACCTTCTTGAGGGAATTGTGATGGTGTCTTGGTCAAGCATATATTGGCATTGTTTACATTGACCACATTTTAAAGTGCCAGGCCTCTGATTGTTTGTCATAACCCATATTTTTTCTCCCCTCAAACAGATCTTTCAAATTTCTACCTCTTTTTCTGATAAAACTAGGCATCAGGGGAAAAAATTGTTTAAGATCAACATTAGTAGATACTATGGGCCAGTATTTTGTAATAATGTTTTCCAAGTCATGTGAGCTGGAAGAAAAGGTGTATGAAAAACTCTCCTTAAACTTGTCATTCTGCTTTTTACCGGTTCTTCCACCAAAGGTACACCAGTGCCCAAAAGGGGGTGAAAGACTGATTCTCTTTTGCCAGTAACCTCCAAAATCAATTGATTTATCAGGTCTACCGGGTAGGCCTTTTCCAAAAAGAGTTCGTGCAAGACCTTAGTCTCTTGCTCATAGTATTCCAAAGTACTACACATTCTGGAGGCCCTGATAAAGGAAATTTGATTTTATTGCCTGCTGTTGGATTATTTGGCCTCGAATCCTGTGTGCTGTGGACTGTTATATTCTTGGTTTATTTCGACTTGTACGTTCTAGCTAAGTATATGTGGCTAAGCGAATAAACGGAAAATGCAAAAACTGAGAAAATGGAAGATATTTTCTATGGACATGGATAGTAAAATGAAAGCAGTGAAAATGTTTAGTCCAAAAATACAGCCGCACCAGAACCATCATTGCAAGAGCAAACTACAGTTAAAAAATGCACTGAAAAGACTCCACAAAAGAACCACAGAGGAATGCTGCATTTAGCGCTTTCATTCAACAAGAACTTCATTATACAGCTCAAATGGAAATGACATTTATATACTTCCTGTAATACTAACACCAATTGCCAAAACATTGCAACATTGTCCTTCTTAGGAAAAGCATTCTTTGTGTGTGTGAGCGCGCATGTGTATATACACGTGTGTGTGTGTGTGTGTGTGTGTGTGTGTGTGTGTGTGTGTGTGTGTGTGTGTGTGTGTGTGTGTGTGTATAATATATATATATATATATATATGTGTATATATATATATATATATATATATATATATATATATATATATATATATGTGTGTGTGTCTGTGTATATCACTAAATATTTAATATACTAGTTTGTAAAACATATTTAGTATTTATATAAACCCAAAGTGCTATCTACGTGACATTGTCGTTGCCATTTAAGTTACAAGTTTTCTAATCTTGGTGTTACCGCCACATATATCCAGAGACCTGTTCCAAAACCAGGAAAAAAAAAACTTATGAAAATCTGTATATATTAGGGAATGCTTGAATGAAACATTATTTTCATCCCAGGTTTTAACAGATATAAGGTGTTGATAAATTCTCTTCCATTTTTCCTTTATAAAAGTTTTACAGGTAAGGCTTTCAGTTACATATACACTACCCCTGATAAATTACTGGTAAAATGTTGATTTGCTCCTATAGTTCTACTCGTGTTGGATAAAAAATAAGGGTCATCTGAAATATGTACAAAACCACAGATGTGTGTACCCTTAGGTTTACTGCTGCTATGAATAACATAGACTGTGTCCAACCTTTCTAACACAAACTTTAAATTTTACCCTCTCTAAATTTTACCTTCTCTTGTATATAAAACAAGGGGTAGTTTCCAAGAGGCCAAACAATGCTGGTACCTTTTATAGTTGTCCAATTGTCTGTTAAAATCTTGATAATGAAACTGTCAACAAACGTATTAATAACCATAAGCAATGAATTCACCAAGTTATCATTGCTGTCACTTTTGCTGACTTTCCTTTCTAATAAAAGTAAAATAGGCAATATAAATAGTTCTACATGGACCTACTCAAAGCCCTGTCACTATATCTGTATCCTACAGACTAACGGATGACCTGTGTCTGGCATACAAGGCATCCTCTAACACAATACTGTTATAATTTGACTTGCTGATCTGCAGTAAATCTATCAGAAATCTGTTTAGGGATCTAAACCTCTTCTGCACCATCAGCAAAATGATTTGGAGGGACCTGTATATTTTTCAGAAGATACTGCTGCTCTGAAACAGACCGGCTGACATTTGGGGATTTGGGCACTTATGTGGAGAGTAACCAAACTTTTGACCAATGTGTCTATTGTAAGAAAATATTTTCTATTTGCACAGCTTATCACAGCTTATAAACTGGGATTGTGTCTAGATCTGTGGATGTCATTCTTCCACTTCACTTAGCCCTCACTATGTCAATTGAATGAAGTGCCCCCTTTGGTATGCATCTGTCCAGAAACGTGCAACAGCTGGGGCACCCACAAAGATACTTTACTAAAAGGATGCAAGGCCTAAACAACATGTCCTACATGGAACGCCTCAAAACCCTTTCACTATACTCTGTATGCAAT